>NC_092104.1:4746873-4801873 GCF_045679555.1 Salvelinus alpinus | reverse complement strand
TACATCCGAACATCACACCTGCGGGACAGGTACAGGATGGCAACAACAACTGCCCGAGTTATACTAGGGATGTACAATCCCTCAATCAGTGCTCAGACTGTCCGCAATAGGCTGAGAGAGGCTGGACTGAGGGCTTGTAGGCCTGTTGTAAGGCAGGTCCTCACCAGACATCCCCGGCACCAACGTCGCCTATGGCCACAAACCCACCGTCGCTGGATCAGACAGGACTGGCAAAAAGTGCTCTTCACTGACGAGTCGCGGTTTTGTCTCACCAGGGGTGATGGTCGGATTTGCGTTTATCGTCGAAGGAATGAGCGTTACACCGAGGCCTGTACTCTGGAGCGGGATCGATTTGGAGGTGGAGGGCCTGTCATGGTCTGGGGCGGTGTGTCACAGCATCATCGGACTGAGCTTGTTGTCATTGCAGGCAAACTCAACGCTGTGCATTACAGGGAAGACATCCTCCTCTGTCATTGGGTACCCTTCCTGCAGGCTCATCCTGATGACCCTCCAGCATGACAATGCCACAAGACATAATGCTCATTCTGTGCATGATTTCCTGCAAGACAGGAATGTCAGTGTTCTGCCATGGCCAGCAAAGTGCCCGGATCTCAATCCCATTGAGCACGTCTGGGACCTGTTGGATCGGAGTGTGAGGTCTAGGGCCATTCCCCCCAGAAATGTCCGGGAACTTGCAGGTGCCTTGGTGGAAGAGTGGGGTAACATCTCACAGCAAGAACTGGCAAATCTGGTGCAGTCCATGAGGAGGAGATGCACTGCAGTCCTTAATGCAGCTGGTGGCCACACCACAGTGACTGTTACTTTTGATTTTAACCCCCCCTTTGTTCAGGGACACATTATTCAATTTCTGTTAGTCACATGTCTGTGGAACTTGTTCAGTTTGTCTCAAGTCTTGAATCTTGTTATGTTCATACAAATATTTACACGTTAAGTTTTCTGAAAATAAATGCAGTTGACAGTGAGAGGACATTTATTTTTTTGCTGAGTTTAGTTAGCTGTCCAGAATTGTTATCGGAAACGTAACGATTACTTTCGGTTACTTTTGGATTACTTCCCCTTCAGAGGCATTAGAAGAAGACAACAATTATCCGTTGGTGTGTCATCATAGTGGTCTATGACATCATAGTGGTCTCTGACATCATAGTCTCTTACTTGTGGTCAGACTCACTCAGGTGGAACAAACTTAAACTTTGTTCAATGCTGAATTGAATGTCATTGAGAAAGCACGAAGATGTCATAATGTTTTTGTTTTTTTAAAACATCCTTTTTTAATTTAAAAGTAATCCAAGAAGTAATCTTGTACTTTTTCGAAAGAATCTGTAATCTGATTACCATATTTTTGCTGGTAACGTAAGTGATTACAGTTAGTTTTTGTTTAATCAGATGACATGTTACAACGCACACCCGTCACACACGACCTCTGGCTATGTCTCTATCCCAGCTCCCAGCTGACCGTCAGTCATTCAACAAAACAACTCAAGCAGGCAGAGTTAGTCTCATTCCAGACAGTGCTTTTCACGGTGGGATATGTTGAGGCCCTCTAACAACAACTACAAATACAGTCAAGGAGGTTGTGTGACAATTTATTTATTTATTGTATTTTTATTTAACCTTTATTTAACTAGGCAAGTAAGAACAAATTATTTTCATGTCAGAGCAAAACCAAACCATGAGGTTGAAGGAATTGTTCGTAGAGGCAGAGATCTGCGGAAGGGTACCAAAAAGTGTCTGCTGCATTGAAGGTCCCCAAGAAGACAGTGGCCTCCATCATTCTTAAATGGAAGACGTTAGAAACCACTCTTCCTAGAGCTGGCACCCGGCCAAACTGAGCAATCGGGGAAGAAGGGCCTTGGTCTGGGAGGTGATCAATAACCTAATGATCACTCTGACAGAGCTCTAGAGTTCCTCTTTGGAGATGGGAGAACCTTCCAGAAGGACAACCATCTCTGCAGCACTCCACCAATCAGGCCTTTATGCCAGACGGAAGCCACTCCCCAGTAAAAGGCACATGACAGCCCGCTTGGAGTTTGCCAAAAGGCACCTAAAGGACACTCAGAACATGAGAAACAAGATTATCTGGTCTGATGAAACCAAGATTGAACTCTTTGGCCTGAATGCCAAGCGTCACGTCTTGAGGAAACCTGGTACCATCCCTTCGGTGAAGCATGGTGGTAGTAGCATCATGCGTGGGGATGTTTTTCAGCGGCAGGGACTGGGAGAATAGTCAGGATCGTGGAAAAGATGAACGGAGTAAAGTACAGAGAGATCCTTGATGAAAACCTGCTCCAGAGCGCTCAGGACCTCAGACTGGGGCGAAGGTTCACCTTCCACAGGACAACGACTCTAAGCACACAGCCAAGATAACGCAGGAGTGGCTTTGGGACAAGTCTCTGAATGTCCTTGAGTGGCCCAGCCAGAGCCCGGACTTGAACACGATCAAACATCTCTGGAGAGACCTGAAAATAGATGTGCAGCGATGCTCCCCATCCAACCTGACAGGGCTGGAGAGGATCTGCAGAGAAGAATGTGAGAAACTCCCCAAATACAGGTGTGCCAAGCTTGTAGCGTCTTACCCAAGAAGACTCGAGGCTGTAATCGCTGCCAAAGGTGCTTCAACAAAGTACTGAGTAAAGGGTTTGAATACTTATGTAATTGTGATATTTCAGTTTGACATTTTTTATACATTTGCCATCATGGGGTATTGTGATGTCATTATGGGGTATTGTGATGTCATTATGGGGTATTGTGATGTCATTATGGGGTATTGTGTGTAGATTGATGATGATTTTCTTTTTAATCCATTTTAGAATAAGGCTGTAACGTAACAAAATGTGGAAAAAGTCAAATGGTCTGAAAACTTTCCGAATGCCCTGTATCTAGGCCAGTAGAGAGCGTGAGCTGTGTTCTGCTGAGTCGAAAGAAGGAAATGCATCTGTCGCTTGAAGACACGGGTCCAGCTTCTCACAAACCTTTTATATCAGAAGAAATCAGCATAAGCGGAGGACAGATAGGTTATAGAGGCTTTTTGTGACACAGTCAGACGTTTTCAAATGAAAGAAACGTTGGTTTCCGTAAAGTCTTAAGATGCGTTTTTAGCTTAATCTGCACTCTGCATCACACCGTCACCCATCCCTGCGACTGAAGAATCTCTCCCTGGGTTATACTTTTCATTCTGTGTTGGGGAGTGGAGAGTGAAGTGTGGAGTGGAGTTTGAAGTGTGAATTGTGGAGTGTGTAATGTGGAGTGTAGTGTAGAGTGTGAAGTGTGGAGTGTGGAATGTGGAGTGTGGAGTGTGAAGTGTGGAATGTGAAGTGTGGAGTGTGGAATGTGAAGTGTGGAATGTGAAGTGTGGAATGTGAAGTGTGGAGTGTGGAATGTGGAGTGTGGAGTGTGGAATGTGGAATGTGGAATGTGAAGTGTGGAGTGTGGAATGTGGAGTGTGAAGTGTGGAGTGTGGAATGTGGAATGTGAAGTGTGGAGTGTGGAATGTGGGATGTGAAGTGTGGAGTGTGGAATGTGAAGTGTGGAATGTGGAATGTGAAGTGTGGAGTGTGGAATGTGGAGTGTGGAATGTGAAGTGTGGAGTGTGGAATGTGGAATGTGGAATGTGAAGTGTGGAGTGTGGAATGTGGAGTGTGGAATGTGAAGTGTGGAGTGTGGAATGTGGAGTGTGGAATGTGGAGTGTGGAGTGTGGAATGTGCTGATGCTGTGTGTGTTTCTGTTGAGCGTGCCGTGAGGAGGAAGAACACTGCTCCTTCGTGCCCCTTCTTAAGCCAACTTACGTCATCGACCTCACCAAATTTTTTTTGACTTTTTTGTCCTCAGGCTTGGGGTCTCTTTCTGAATGAATCAGAGTTTAGAGATTAGAGCGTTGCTGTTGTGTTGTCTTGAAACCCTGCTTGTATAGTTGGGACTCGGCAGCAAGCGTTGACAAGCCATGTCGTCCCGATGTAGAGCTCCACAGAGACAGGTACTGCATCCCAAATGGGACCCTATTCCCTATATAGTGCACTATATGGGTCCTGGTCAAAGGTGGTGCACTAAATAGGGAATAGGGTGCCATTTGGGACACAGACGTGGATAGTAGTAGCAGAGCTGAAGGCAGACAGATAATAGGATCTTCCTGTTGGGAGACTTAAACAAAGCTCTGTGTTTTAACTATAGGTTACATCATGGCTTGGAAATGTATTCATAATAACATGAAGGCGTCAGTGTGTTCCCTGTATCTTAGTGAAGCTGAGGGTGTTGAAAAAAATATATATATATTTTTTAAAGGCTGTGGATTAGAACTGAAATGAAATGGGATATTTTTTTGCTCACTAAAATGTAAATATTATCAAATAGTTAGGTAATGTAGTTATGCAATGTAAGTGACAGTGACATTTTTTTTTTGTATCTGGCTCTGTGGAGTTATTCAGTCTTGTTCTGGCTCTGTGGAGTTATTCAGTCTTGTTCTGGCTCTGTGGAGTTATTCTGTCTAGTTCTGGCTCTGTGGAGTTATTCAGTCTTGTTCTGGCTCTGTGGAGTTATTCAGTCTTGTTCTGGCTCAGTGGAGTTATTCAGTCTTGTTCTGGCTCAGTGGAGTTATTCAGTCTTGTTCTGGCTCTGTGGAGTTATTCAGTCTTGTTCTGGCTCTGTGGAGTTATTCCGTCTTGTTCTGGCTCTGTGAAGTTATTCAGTCTTGTTCTGGCTCTGTGGAGTTATTCAGTCTTGTTCTGGCTCAGTGGAGTTATTCAGTCTTGTTCTGGCTCTGTGGAGTTATTCAGTCTTGTTCTGGCTCTGTGGAGTTATTCTGTCTAGTTCTGGCTCTGTGGAGTTATTCAGTCTTGTTCTGGCTCTGTGGAGTTATTCAGTCTTGTTCTGGCTCTGTGGAGTTATTCAGTCTAGTTCTGGCTCTGTGGAGTTATTCAGTCTTGTTCTGGCTCTGTGGAGTTATTCAGTCTTGTTCTGGCTCTGTGGAGTTATTCAGTCTTGTTCTGGCTCTGTGGAGTTATTCAGTCTTGTTCTGGCTCTGTGGAGTTATTCAGTCTTGTTCTGGCTCTGTGGAGTTATTCAGTCTTGTTCTGGCTCAGTGGGGTTATTCAGTCTTGTTCTAAGGGCATCTCTATCTTGAGGGTAGGCAACAAATGTGATTGGTTGGGTTTAGGCAATAAATATGGGTGATTGTGTTTAGGCAAGTAATTCCAATAGGTTCTGATTAGGTTTAGCAGTTGGAGTTTTTACAGTAGATGTGATTGGTTAAGTTTAAAACTCCAGTTTAAAGTAATCATTTTAATCAAGTATCTTCTTCCTCTCTTCCTCAGGTGAAGCTGGACTTGGGGTCCGGTGAGTGTTTGCTACGATCTGAGAGTAGCACCCAGCTAAATGACCTGGCCTGGCACACTGCTGAGCTCCTCCACGACCGCCACAATGTCACCCTGACCGTGGACCAGCACTCCCACACCAGCCTCAGGATGCCAGGGCATGAGTCTCAGAAACAGGAGCTGAGCATCCAGGAAGGGCTGTACATCGGCGGCTCTGGAGGCCTGGACAAGCTCTACCTCCCCAGTGACCTGACTGGTTTCCGGGGGTGTATGGACGAGGCTGTCTTCAACGAGCACGATATGTTATCGTCGTTGAGATCTGACGCAGGATTCAAGAGCGTTTATGAGGTTTCTTTGGGCTGTAGTCCCCAGTTCTTCGCTAACGAGGAGGACCCTGTTAGTTTCTTTAGTTCTAGAGCGTATATCTCCCTGCCACCCTGGAATATCTCCCACGTCCAGCAGGAGGCTCTGTTTGAGTGTGTGGTTCACACTTCAGCTAAAGAGGGAATCATCCTGTATAACTCGGCCAGACAGGGGGGCTTTGTGGCAGTTGAGATCCAAGAGGGGTTGCCTGTGGCCCTCGTGGGTAAAGGAGGCACCAAAACAGAACTCCGCTCCCTTACCTTCGTCAATGACAGGAACTGGCATTCAATCAAACTGTTCTTCAGCCCCAAGACCCTCCAGCTGACAGTGGATGAGGAGACGGTAAAGACTAGCATCAGCTCTCGCTCCAAGGGACTACAGCTGAGGGGTTCTGTCTTTGTTGGGGGCATTGACGACAGCACGCGCTCAGAAGTCCGGAAGATGGGTCTGGTGTCTGTGTCAGGGAAGAGGGTCAGAGGAGGCTCGTTCAAGGGCTGTCTAAAGGACATGAAAGTCAACGGGGTGAAGATGGGTCTGCCCAATGCTGCTGTCACGAAGGATATCTCTGTGGGCTGCGGGCCAGAGAAAGAACCAGAGCCCTCGACCACGATGAGTCCAATGACTCTTCCGACTGTCCCCAAGTCCCACTTCGATCCCACTTCCGTCACCCCCACACCAGAATTCCCATTGTCCACTCTGGACAGGGGGCTGGACAAGAGGTACGGGATGAACTTCGTGCTGCTTAGGAACCTTGTGGTGCCGGAGGGAGGACGTGGATCTCTGGAATCCAAACACATCAAGGTTCTCCTGGACTTCAATAAGCTCCGAATACGGCAGTCCCAGATCATGTTCCGGATCCAAGAGCAGCCGGTGCACGGTCAGATCAGACTGGATGTAGACCAGGACCAAGAGGAGAACACCTTCAGCATGCTGGACCTGTGGTACGGCAAGGTGATGTACATCCACGGAGGATCAGAGAACCCAGAAGACTTCTTCACCTTTTCTATCTTCTCCAGCAGCAGGAAGGAGGTTCCTGACTACCTGAAAGGGACCAGGAGGTACCGCTACAACATCACAGTGATGCCCACCAACGATGCCCCAGAGCTCAGCCTGCCCCAGGGGAACCTTTTCATTCTGTTGGATAACTCTAGAAAACACCTGACCACGGAGGTGTTGAAGGCCACAGACATCGACAGCAATCACACCAACCTAATCTTCTCCGTCCTGGGGAATCTGAACACTGACGCAGGTTACCTGGAGGTGGAAGACAACCCCGGCGCTGCAGTGACCACGTTCTCCCATTCTGACCTAAATGAAGGGAAGGTGAACTACGTCCACACTGGGGCGAGGAACTCCAGGATCGTCCTGAGGGTCAGTGATGGAGACAAGGTGAGCAATACGGTTGTGCTTAGGATCATGGCCATAGGGTTGGAGTATAAGATCGGCAACAACACCGGGCTTGAGATCACTCAAGGTGAGGTGTCTGTGATCAGTAACAAGCACCTGGCCGTTCAGACCAATGCTGTGAAGCAGGTGGTGGACATCCGCTATGATGTCGTCAAGCCACCTCAGTACGGGGAACTTCAGAGGCTTCACTCCAGCGGCGAATGGAAGACCACCGGCTCCTTCTCCCAAAGGCTACTGGAGAAAGAACGCCTTCGGTACCTCAGCACTTTCCAAGAAATCCAGACGGCAAATGCTACGGATTACTTCAAATGCAAGGTCACTGTAGCTGGTAGGGTCGATACTGAACTGGTCTTCCCCATCACTGTGAAGTGGGTACATTATAACCTAGTCAGGAACGTAATGGCCGACATTGATAAAGTTCGGAAAGTGACGTTGGACTCGCAGTATCTTTATGCCACTGTGGACGTTGTGACACTATCAGAGGATGATCTGCACTTCAGAGTTCTCTCCTCGCCGAAGAAAGGACAACTTCTGCTCGTTAACAAGTTATTGAAGAAAAACTCAACATTCAGCCAAAGAAATGTCACTGATCTAAAGGTACAATACGAACTGGTCGACAGACCGTACGAAGACACGAGCGACACGTTTAAATTCCAAGTGTTCTCCAAACATGCTCAAACGCAAAGTTACGATTTCCAGATCTCGATAAAATCCGATGTCAATAGCGTATTTATAAGAAATTATGGACTTTTGATTAAGGAGGGAGAGAGTAAACTCATCACAAAGGCCGAGTTGTTTGCAGAGACTCTCAGCACCAAGGAGATGTACTACACTGTCACAAGTAGCCCCAAACACGGGAAGCTGCAACGCATCGACCTGTCCAACTCTAACGCCAGTTACAACATCATCCAAACGTTCAGCAATCAGGATCTCTTGGAGGAGCGCGTCATGTTCATTCACGACGACACAGAGACCACTCGGGACCAGTTCACATTCATAGCCTCCACTAGTCAGGAGTCCAAATCCTCCGTCACGGACGATGACGTCGGCTCTAAAGGAGGGACGTTCAACATCTCCATCCAGCTAGTTAATGACGAGAAGCCAGTGCGCGTTGTCAATAAAGTTTTCCATGTGGTGAGGGATGGGCAGCGGTTGCTCACCCTGGACGATCTATGTTACCATGATGCAGACTCGGACTTCAGCGATGGGCAGTTAGTCTACACGCGACGGGGAATCCCGATGGGAGACCTGGTTCTGGTGAACGACACCTCTCACAGGTCACTTTCTGTTTTCTTTTAGTACATAATAATAATCTAATGTATTAGGACTGTCGACGAATCTTAATAGTGTCTCAAAACTCGCCCTGAATTATCCACAATGCTGTTTTAATCATAATAATAATGGTACTAGTAATAATAATTAAAAAATATATATTTTGTAATATTTATTGTAAATTGTTCATATATAATTGAGTGACACTTTAAATAAACTTTCCTGAACTCTGACCTCTGATCTCCAGGCTGTTCCAGTTCACCCAGAAGGAGCTGGAAGAGAAGAGAGTGCTGTTCCTCCATCGAGGCGTGAGCTCCGGACGCTTCGTGCTCTTCGTGTCCGACAGGAAACACTTTGTCTCCACTCTGCTAGACGTCACTGCCGAAGACCCTTTCCTAAGACTCGGCAACAACACAGGTATCTGTGTATATTTTATATATTATATTAATTGTTACGTAAAGTGCCTTTGGACTGGAGATCCTAATGTATAGCGAGTATTGCTTAAGCTGTCCATTGTTTTGCCTGTCTGAGAACAAGGACCACGATGGAAACAAGTCTGTTGACTTTATAGTGTTTTTTTCCCCCTTGATGATTTTTAATGTGTGTTGTTGTTGTACTCACATGGCTACTCCACATTTTAATTCATCCATCCATCCGTCCGTCCATCCATCCATCCATCCATCCATCCATCCATCCATCCATCCATTCATAGGTCTGTTAGTCCAGAAGGGAAAGGAAGTGACCCTAACCACAGGTAACTTCAGCGTGCTCACGAACCTCGACATCCGAGACGACAGCCAGGTCACATACAAGGTGTCCGAGCCGCCTAGAAACGGCGGGCTGTATCGCCACGGCAACATCTCCGTGCAGTCGTTCACCCAGCGCGACCTGAAGAAGGGCCTTGTTTCGTATCGCCACGACGACGGAAAGAACCCGGCGGACTCATTCAACGTGACGGTGAAGGTTAAAGGTGCTTATCTGAACGCCAGAGTCAACGTCAAGGTTTACCTGGACCGCCATCAGAGGCCCCCTATCCTCCAGCACAACAACACTTTACTGGTGGAGGAGAGCAAGCCTGTGAAGATTGACCAGAGTAGACTGGAGGTATGTATGTTGTCTGGGTTGGGGATGGATGGATTAAATTATGAATGCTTGGATGGATGGATGAAATTATGAATGATTGGATGGATGGAAGAAATTATGAATGATTGGATGGATATGCCAGTGATTGATGTAGATTAGAATATATCAGTGTTCTGCTCAGCAGTATGTGTACATAGATAAATTGTGATTTTGCATGTACTATGTCAGTACTATTATTTTATGTGTACTGTGTCAGTACTGTTATGTTATATGTACTGTGTCAGTACTGTTATACTCTATGTACTATGTCAATACTGTTATGTTATATGTACTGTGTTAGTACTGTTATTTTATATCTACTATGTCAGTACTGTTATTTTATATGTACTGTGCCAGTATTGTTATTTTATATGAAGTTTCTCAATATATGATCCAAAGTGTATTGTAAATCCTGAGCATATTTCCCCATGTCAAGTCAAGTGACACATGAAACATGATGCCAAGTGACACATGAAACATGATGCCAAGTGACACATGAAACATGATGCCAAGTGACACACCAAACATCTCAGAGACTGTGTCCCAAGCGTGCACCACATTCCCAATATAGTGCACTACTTTTGACCAGGGGTGGTCAAAAGTAGTGTACTAAATAGTGAATAAGGTTCCATTTGGGACACTCACAGACTTAAATAGCCTCTGTCTCTAGTCCCCAGCCTCGTCTGTCTGTCTGTCTGTCTGTCTGTCTGTCTGTCTGTCTGTCTGTCTCACTGTCTGTCTGTCTGTCTGTCTGTCTCACTGTCTGTCTGTCTCACTGTCTGTCTGTCTGTCTGTCTGTCTGTCTGTCTGTCTGTCTGTCTGTCTGTCTGTCTGTCTGTCTGTCTGTCTCACTGTCTGTCTGTCTGTCTGTCTGTCTGTCTGTCTGTCTGTCTGTCTGTCTGTCTGTCTCACTGTCTGTCTGTCTGTCTGTCTGTCTGTCTGTCTGTCTCACTGTCTGTCTGTCTCACTGTCTGTCTGTCTCACTGTCTGTCTGTCTGTCTCACCGTCTGTCTGTTCCAGGTCATCCACGAGGACAACTTGCCGTCTGAGATTGTGTTTACAGTTAAGGTGGCCCCGCTACACGGGTTCATCCGGCGCTTCGTGGAGGCTGAGGAGCAGTACGTTGGAACAGAACAGACCCCAGTCCAAACCTTCTCCCAGGAGGACGTCAACGCTGGCAACGTCCAGTACATGCAGACAGCCCCCGGCCAGGTTGGACCTGACTTTTTGTTGTTGTTGTTGTGTACTTTTCTTTCTGTATTTTAAGTTTAATGGAAAGAGACGGTAAAAGAGAAACAGGAAACTAAGGGCAGGTTGGCTTTTTTCGTCATGAATGTTGTTCTGGAGGCAGAGGAGCTGGAACAGCCACAACGTCATAAAATATGATTTTTTAACCTAAATCTAACCCTTTCCCTTAACTCTAACCTTAATCACAATGCTAACCCTAATGCCTAACCTTAACTTTAAATTAAGACCAACAAAAAAAAGGTCATTTTTATTTTCATGAGTTTCTATAATATAACCTATTTTGACTTTGCAGCTGGTCTATCTACACTGGCGTAACACAGTTTCTCTGGACCCTACGCGAGGTCGGAGTTCAAATGCATTAGCCAGACAGCCACTCACACAAAGTATAGACTACCGATTGCTGCCCATGGTGCTGAAATTAGGACCTGTCTATGCGGCTGCCTATCGAATCGATGATAGGTTTTCTGTGGTGCCAGGACATGTAGCCTATAGCTTTGCTTTAGCTAATGGATAACTGTTTATTGGTAGGCCTATTTGGTCGTCATTTCCTCATGTTAAGCCTAACATTTCACAAAGCTATACACGGTGTCGCAGTTCTGCCATTTAGACCGCTGGTAATAATGTAATTACTTGTTCAGTAATTAAAGTTGGCAATTCAAACATTTGCAGATTGTAAAATAAATGTTAGATGCAGCAGCATTTATTGTATACACACAGCTGTCCTGTATAGCCTATCTGAGCCTGCATGACATGAGCCATCCTCGCGCTCTCTCCCAACTGTCCTGTATAGCCTACCTGAGCCTACCAGAGCCTGCATGACATGAGCCATCCTCGTGCACTCTCCCAACTGTCCTGTATAGCCTATCAGAGCCTGCATGACATGAGCCATCCTCGCGCTCTCTCCCAACTGTCCTGTATAGCCTATCTGAGCCTGCATGACATGAGCCATCCTTGCTCTCTCTCCCAACTGTCCTGTATAGCCTGCATGACATGAGCCATCCTCGCGCTCTCTCCCAACTGTCCTGTATAGCCTACCTGAGCCTACCAGAGCCTGCATGACATGAGCCATCCTCGTGCACTCTCCAAACTGTCCTGTATAGCCTATCAGAGCCTGCATGACATGAGCCATCCTCGTGCACTCTCCCAACTGTCCTGTATAGCCTATCAGAGCCTGCATGACATGAGCCATCCTCGCGCTCTCTCCCAACTGTCCTGTATAGCCTATCTGAGCCTGCATGACATGAGCCATCCTTGCTCTCTCTCCCAACTGTCCTGTATAGCCTGCATGACATGAGCCATCCTCGTGCACTCTCCAAACTGTCCTGTATAGCCTACCAGAGCCTGCATGACATGAGCCATCCTCGCGCTCTCTCCCAACTGTCCTGTATAGCCTATCTGAGCCTGCATGACATGAGCCATCCTTGCCCTCTCTCCCAACTGTCCTGTATAGCCTACCTGAGCCTATCTGAGCCTGCATGACATGAGCCATCCTCGCTCTCTCTCCGTGCTTGGATAAAACGTTGTTGTGCATAAAACCAGTCTATTAATGCGTAATATTTTGGTCAGTCCATCCTCAAAACACTCGCTTACTAAGGATTGTTTCATTATGCAGTGTAGCCTACTGTCGACATGTCATTTAGTATTTTTCAAATGACACATCAAATAGCCTAACAACCAGGAACAAAGTAGTCGGCTTGAGGATACGTCCAGCCTCTCTTTACTGTGTTTTGTCTGGCTAATAGCCTACACAAATGGGCTGCAATATTCCAGGTAAATTAAATTAAATTCAACTTGAGAGACTCCTGGTCTACTGAAATCCTCACGGCTGCTTCCCTCTCTTTGGTAGTTTTTCTTTCTCTCTTTCTTTCTCTTAGAAAAAAGTATCTCTCTTTTAGTATAGTAATAGTAATAGTAGCTACAGTATGCTGTGTGCACGTGTTTTCACCACGGCCTGTAGGTCCAGGTTGCAGGCCTCGACTGTTTTCTATACTGAGTATTGACAACCCAGACAGTCTTTCCTGAGACTTTGTGCTTCTAAAGGTAGTTCTTTATGAGTTTTAGTTTCAAATACAGCAGTTCTGTATAAGCTCTTTAAATGAGCCTCTTGCATTCTCTTTAAGAACAGAGTACTCAGGTTGGAGTGTTGGGTTGGAGTGTAGGGTTGGAGTGTAGGGCTTGGAGTGTAGGGTTGGAGTGTAGGGTTGGAGTGTAGGGTTTGGAGTGTAGGGCTTGGAGTGTAGGGTTGGAGTGTAGGGTTGGAGTGTAGGGTTTGGAGTGTAGGGTTTAGAGTGTAGGGTTTAGAGTGTAGGGCTTGGAGTGTAGGGCTTGGAGTGTAGGGTTGGAGTGTAGGGTTGAGGTGGAGGGTTGGAGTGTAGCCTGAAGGTAGGGAGGGGCAGTTCCTCTTGCTGCTCCGTGGTCTTGTCATGGATGCGAGCTTCGACTGGAAGCCAGCGGAGTGTGCGGACGAGTGGGGTGACATGGGAGAACTTAGGAAAGTTGAACAACAGGCAGGCTGCAGCGTTCTGGATAAGTTGCAGGGGTTTGATGGCACAAGCCAACAGCCAACAGTGAGTTTCAGTAGTCCAGATGGGAGATGACAAGTGCTTGGATTAGGATCTGTGCAGCTTCCTGTGTGATGGAAGGTCGTACTCTACGGATGTTGTAGAGCAGGAACCTGCAGGAGCGGGTCACTGCTTCCTGTGTGAGGTAGGGTCGTACTCTACGGATGTTGTAGAGCATGAACCTGCAGGAGCGGGTCACTGCTTCCTGTGTGAGGTAGGGTCGTACTCTACGGATGTTGTAGAGCAGGAACCTGCAGGAGCGGGTCACTGCTTCCTGTGTGAGGTAGGGTCGTACTCTACGGATGTTGTAGAGCATGAACCTGCAGGAGCGGGTCACTGCTTCCTGTGTGAGGTAGGGTCGTACTCTACGGATGTTGTAGAGCAGGAACCTGCAGGAGCGGGTCACTGCTTCCTGTGTGAGGTAGGGTCGTACTCTACGGATGTTGTAGAGCAGGAACCTGCAAGAGCGAGCCACTACTTTGATGTTTGCATAGAATGACAGAGTGTTGTCCAGGGTCACACCAAGTTTCTTTGCACTCTGGGAGGGGGACAGGTTTTTGAGCGGGCAGACCTTCCCCGGGAGGCAGAGCAGCTCCATCTTGTCGAGGTTGAGCTTGAGGTGGCGGGCCGACATCCAAGCTTAGATATCTTCCAGGCACACAGAGATGCGTGTCTCCACCTGGGTGTCAGATTGAAGTAAGGAGAAAAATAGTTGAGTGTCATCCGCATAGCAATGATAGGAGAGACCATGTGAGGATATGATGGAGCTGAGTGACTTGGTGTATAGAGAGAAGAGGAGAGGGCCTAGAACCGAGCCCTGGGGGACACCAGTAGTGAGAGTCTGTGGTGCAGACACAGATCCTCTCCATGTCACCTGGTAGGAGCGTCCTGCCAGGTAGGATACAATCCAGGAGTGTGGAGAGCGCAGTGAGGAATGGGAGAAGGTCTCCAGAGATGGTCTGGAGAAGGGAGGAGGGGATGGGGTCAAGTGGGCTATGAAGTGAGAAGAAATACACTATACATACACTATATAATATACACTATATATGTATATATATACACATTACATATATATATATATATATACATACACTATACAATATACACTATACAATATACAATATACACTATATATACTCTATACATACACTATATAATATACACTATATATTATATATATCTTCTATACATACACTATACATAAACTATACAATATACACTATACAATAGTGCGTGGACACCCCTTCAAATTAGTGGATTTGGCTATTTCAGCCACACCCGTTGCTGACAGGTGAATTAAAATCAAGCACACAGCCATGCAATCTCCATAGACAAACATTTGCAGTAGAATGGCCTTACTGAAAAGCTCAGTGACTTAGGATGCCACCTTTCCAACAAGTGGGTTCGTCAAATTTCTGCCCTGCTAGAGCTGCCCTGGTAAGTGCTGTTATTGTGAAGTGGCAACGTCTAGGAGTAACAACGGCTCAGCCGCGAAGTGGAAGACCACACAAGCTCACAGAACAGGACCGCCGATTGCTGAAGCGTGTAGCGTGTATAAATCGTCTGTCCTCTGTTGCAACACTCACTACCGAGTTCCAAACGGCCTCTGGAAGCAACGTCAGCATAAGAACTGTTCGTCGGTATGGGTTTCCATGGCCGAGCAGCCGCACACAAGCCTAAGATCACCATGCGCAATGTCCAGCGTTGGCTGGAGTGGTGTAAAGCTTGCCGTCAGTCGAAACACGTTCTCTGGAGTGGTGAATCACGCGTCACCATCTGGCGGTACGACGGACTAATCTGGGTTTTGGCGGATGCCAGGAGGACGCTACATGCCCCAATACATAGTCCCAACTGTAAAGTTTGGAGGAGGAATAATGGTCTGGGGCTGTTTCATGGTTCAGGCCCCTTAGTTCCAGTGAAGGGAAATCTTAACGCTACAGCATACAATGACATTATAGACGATTCTGCGCTTCCAACTTTGTGGAAACAGTGTGAGAAGGTCCTTTCCTGTTTCAGCATGACAAAGCCTCGATGCACAAAGCAAGGTCCATACAGAAATGGTTTGTCGAGATCTGTGTGGAAGAACTTGACTGGCCTGCACAGAGCCCTGACCTCAACCGCATCAAACACCTTTGGGATGAATTGGAACACCGACTGTGAGCCAGGCCTTATCGCCCAACATCAGTGCCCGACCTCACTAATGCTCTTGTGGCTGAATGGAAGCAAGTCCCCAGAGCAATGTGCCCACATCTAGTGGAAAGCCTTCCCAGAAGAGTGGAAGCTGTTATAGCAGCAATGTTCCAACATCTAGTGGAAAGCCTTCCCAGAAGAGTGGAGGCTGTTATAGCAGCAATGTTCCAACATCTAGTGGAAAACCTTCCCAGAAGAGTGTAGGCTGTTATAGCAACAATGTTCCAACATCTAGTGGAAAGCCTTCCCAGAAGAGTGGAGGCTGTTATAGCAGCAATGTTCCAACATCTAGTGGAAAACCTTCCCAGAAGAGTGTAGGCTGTTATAGCGGCAAAAGGGGGGGGACCAACTCCATATTAATACCCAAGATTTTAGAATGAGATGTTTGACGAGCAGGTGTCCACATACTTTTGGTCATGTAGTGTGTTTAGCCAACAGTGTTCTATTCTGTAGTTACAGTATGTAAAACTGTCTTTTGAAATAGATTTCTAAGCTGACAACATAAGAGGGATTTAAGAAATGCAGCGGATAGATGGAGAGAGAGTCAGCTTTGGCAGTGCGGAGAGCCTCCGTGACACAAAGAAGAGCAGTCTCAGTTAAGTCACCCGTCTTGAAACCTAACTGCTAAAGGGCAAGAACATCGCTCTGAGAGAGATTACGAGAGAATTAGTCAGAGAAAGCACGCTCAAGTGTTTAAAAAAAATAAAAAATAAGAAGGGATACCGGTTTGTAGCTTTTGATGTCAGAGGGGTTGAGTGTTGGTTTCTTGAAGAGGGGAGCGACTCGGACCATTTTGAAGTCAGAGGGGACACAACCAGTGGTCAGGGATGAGTTGATGAGGGAAGTGAGGAACGGGAGAAGGTTTCCAGAGATGGTCTGGAGAATAAATTGGCAGATGCAAACAGATTATCATCTTTAGCGAAAAACGGTTCTTGAGGGCTCAAACAAAGTAAAGCGGTTTGCGATTCCATTCTTACTGGTGAACCAACGTTTTAGTCGTGTGGTTGCAGTGTCAACATAGAACACAGACACTCAAAAATGTTCTATTCTGAAGATGAAAAATATATATTATAATAATAATAGTCCCTTATCTCTGGTATATCTTAGCATCGATCATTCAACTTTGAGTGTAAACTGAGTGCAGCTTAATGGATATATAATACAATAGGCTCTCGGTTTGATATGTGCTTGTGAACACCTGAGTACGCTCCCCTCGTTACACTGGCGCCGTCGTAACCATGACCACGGCATTTGTTCACCCATATCCACTTACTTTCAATCAGTTCAACAACAACAAAAATTCAAGGCACTTTGATCAGTCACATTCTTGAAGCCCGAGAAACTCTTGTTAATTCTCACTCTCAGTTGTTCATTCTGTCTTCCTTGTAACATACCAAAACACTTTACTTAATTGGTACACTTTTGAGATGTCTTGTGTTTTGTCCATTATAATATTTTGTTTCTGCGACATCAAATGTATTTATAAAGCCCTTCTTACATCAGCTGCTGTCACAAAGTGCTGTACAGAAACCCAGCCTAAAACCCCAAACAGCAAGTAATGCAGGTGTAGAAGCACGGTGGCTAGGAAAAACTCCCTAGAAAGGCCAGAACCTAGGAAGAAACCTAGAGAGGAACCAGGTTCTGGGGTTGGCCAGTCCTCTTCTGGCGGTGCCGGGTGGAGATTATAACAGAACATGGCCAAGATGTTCAACCGTTCATAGATGACCAGCAGGGTCAAATAATAATAATCACAGTGGTTGTAGAGGGTAAAACAGGTCAGCACCTCAGGAGTAAATGTCAGTTGGCTTTTCATAGCCGAGGATTCAGAGTTAGAGACAGCAAAATAACGTATTTCCCCATCTAAACATTTCCTCTCGCAGAGTTTGATCTTCTTCATGAATCCACACACTTTGTCATACATCTTTAGAATGTGTGTGTGTCCACCTTGCAGAGATAGATTCATGTTGTTTCAGCTTGCTGAACACATCAGCAAGATAGGTCAATGCGGGCTCCCCAGTCTGTGTCCTCGAACACAGCCACAAGGGGGTGTGAGTGCTCAGACAGAAAATCAACTCCCTTCGGCACACAGCTCAAACTGCCTCTGTAGTGTTTTCCCTCTGGACGGTCATGTCGTGTGTGAAGCAGTAGCTGCTGACGCTCAGTCCCACTGTCACCACGGAGCCTTTAAAACAGTCGGTGATTCAGAGGCCTGGACATGATAAACGTGAATCACTTTTCACTGCGTCATTCAAAACATCATGTAATTCAGGACATTCTCTTGCTGGCCAAATGCCTCCCTGTGAATGATAGATTGGGATATACCTTCTTTATGTGGGCAATTAATCATTTCATTCTCTCAAGCGTTGATGCAGCACGATCCGTGCACACGTGAAAACAGGATTTCCAATCGAGATTGTGCTCTGAGAAAAATCTGTCCCCGTTAGCTTCTTGCAGAACAGAATGTGCTCATTAATTTCCGAAATGTCTCTGTATCGCACAAACGCAATCAACTGGGCTTCCCCACTGACATCAGTCGATTCGTCTAACAACAGAGATAATGTTTTTTTTCTCTCAATTTCCTTCACCAATTGATCAACAATATCAACGCCCATGTCATCGATCCTATGGCACACCCTGTTATTTGACAATGGTACAGTCTTCAGTGCATCAGCTGCTGTTACATCACTCATAGTTCCTGGATAACAGCGGCAAGCACTATAGCGCGTGGAGCAGAGGATCAAACATTGAGTGGCTGGCGGAGGTAGACAGAGCTATGCGTACACACCGTCATCCGTTTCCGTGTGTCATCCGTTTCGGGAAAGTATCTGCGTAATTGCGCACCCAACTCACTCAGGTGCTTCGCTATATCACATTTGACATTGTCCGTAAGCTTGAGTTCATTTGTACACAAAAAAAATCATACAATGATGGAAAGACCTGTGTGTTGTCCTTGTTAATGCAGACAGAGAAAAGCTCCAACTTCATAGCCTCAATTTTGTCCCGCACATTGAATATAGTTGCAGAGAGTCCCTGTAATCCTAGATTCAGATCATTCAGGCGAGGAAAAACATCACCCAGATAGGCCAGTCATGTGAGAAACTCGTCATCGTGCAAGCGGTCAGACAAGTGAAAATTATGGTCAGTAAAGAAAACGTTAAGCTCGTCTGTCAATTTAAAAAAACGTGTCAATACTTTGCCCCATGATAACCAGCGCACTTCTTTCAGTATGTTGTAAAAGCGTTACATGGTCGTTGGCAATATCATTGCATAGTGCAGAAAATACACGAGAGTTCAGGGGCTTGCTTTAACAAAGTTAACCATATTCACTGTAGTGTCCAAAACGTCTTTCAAGGTTTTATATGTAAGATGGCTACATAAAGAGCAAAATTATTGATTATTATTATATTATTATTTGTGCCCTGGTCCTATAAGAGCTCTTTGTCACTTCCCACAAGCCGGTTGTGACAAAAACTCACACTCATTCTTATGTTTAATAAATGTATCGTATAGTGTGTGTGTGGCAGGCTTACAATGATGGCAAAAAAACAAAATTTGAGAGTGCGCTGACCCTGGTGCTGGAGGGGGTACAGCTGGAGGTTGAATGTTTGAAGGGGTACGGCACTCTAAAACGTTTGGGAACCACTGCCCTAGACCATCCCCAACCTATCCCCAAGACCACCCCCAAACTATCCCCTAGACCACCCCCAAACTATCCCCTAGACCACCCCCAAACTATCCCCTAGACCACCCCCAAACTATCCCCTAGACCACCCCCAAACTATCCCCTAGACCATCCCCAAACTATCCCCTAGACCATCCCCAAACTATCCCCTAGACCATCCCCAAACTATCCCCTAGACCACCCCCAAACTATCCCCTAGACCATCCCCAAACTATCCCCTAGACCACCCCCAAACTATCCCCTAGACCACCCCCAAACTATCCCCTAGACCACCCCCAAACTATCCCCTAGACCACCCCCAAACTATCCCCTAGACCACCCCCAAACTATCCCCTAGACCACCCCCAAACTATCCCCTAGACCATCCCCAAACTATCCCCTAGACCACCCCCAAACTATCCCCTAGACCATCCCCAAACTATCCCCTAGACCATCCCCAAACTATCCCCTAGACCACCCCCAAACTATCCCCTAGACCATCCCCAAACTATCCCCTAGACCACCCCCAAACTATCCCCTAGACCACCCCCAAACTATCCCTTAAACCATCCCCAAACTATCCCCTAGACCACCCCCAAACTATCCCCTAGACCACCCCCAAACTATCCCCTAGACCACCCACAAACTATCCCCTAGACCACCCCCAAACTATCCCCTAGACCACCCCAAACTATCCCCTAGACCATCCCCAAACTATCCCCTAGACCACCCCCAAACTATCCCCTAGACCATCCCCAAACTATCCCCTAGACCATCCCCAAACTATCCCCTAGACCACCCCCAAACTATCCCCTAGACCATCCCCAAACTATCCCCTAGACCACCCCCAAACTATCCCCTAGACCACCCCCAAACTATCCCTTAAACCATCCCCAAACTATCCCCTAGACCACCCCCAAACTATCCCCTAGACCACCCCCAAACTATCCCCTAGACCACCCACAAACTATCCCCTAGACCACCCCCAAACTATCCCCTAGACCACCCCCAAACTATCCCCTAGACCATCCCCAAACTATCCCCTAGACCACCCCCAAACTATCCCCTAGACCACCCCCAAACTATCCCCTAGACCACCCCCAAACTATCCCCTAGACCACCCCCAAACTATCCCCTAGACCATCCCCAAACTATCCCGTAGACCATCCCCAAACTATCCCCTAGACAACCCCCAAACTATCCCCTAGACCACCCCCAAACTATCCCCTAGACCATCCCAAACTATCCCCTAGACCACCCCCAAACTATCCCTTAAACCATCCCCAAACTATCCCCTAGACCACCCCCAAACTATCCCCTAGACCATCCCCAAACTACCCAAACTATCCCCTAGACCACCCCCAAACTATCCCCTAGACCACCCCCAAACTATCCCGTAGACCATCCCCAAACTATCCCGTAGACCATCCCCAAACTATCCCCTAGACCATCCCCAAACTATCCCCTAGACCACCCCCAAACTATCCCCTAGACCACCCCCAAACTATCCCCTAGACCACCCCCAAACTATCCCCTAGACCACCCCCAAACTATCCCCTAGACCACCCCCAAACTATCCCCTAGACCACCCCCAAACTATCCCCTAGACCAGGGGTGTCAAACTCATTTCGCATCGTGGGCCACATACGGCCTAGGGAGATGTCAAGTGGGCCGGACCATTAAAATTATACCATACTCTGCTATAAATAACCAAAATATCATGTCTTTCCTTTGTTTTGGTGTAAAGAAGCACAAGAACATTAGGAAAATATTGAAATTTAATGAACTATCCTTTTACAAAACATTTCATGAAACACCTCATATTTCCTTAGATAAATGTGCAATTTACTTTTATCATTCACAAATATGCATTGCAACTGATCCCACTGATTGTACAAAGGCACAAAACTTTAATTGCAAGCCGTCATATTTTTCGCTGTGATGAGTCTCGTAGTGGCGTCGAATATTATATTCCTTCAATACCGAAACTTGTTGCAAACACACCAAGCACGAAGGTTTTCCGTGCATCTCTGTAAATAAATAGGACGTGGTCCATTTTTCTTTGAAAATTCTACACTCCTTATCTACTTTTCTCCGTTTGGATAACGACATTTTGGCTAATGAGGGTGTAGCGGAGAGGTAGAGACCAAGGTATTAACAACGTCGTAACAAGCAGCAGATGGCGCATTGATACCGTCTGCTGTTTTCAGTCTGTCTCAGTGATGCGGCTTGTCTTCTACTCTGATGGAAAGAGTGCGCCCCTTAGCGGATAATCCATGAATTGCAGCGAATTAAAAATATTAATTCCATGTCTTTTATGCATTTTTTCCACTTTCAAATTATCCTGCGGGCCTGATCGAACCTCCTTGGGGGCCGGTTCCGGCCCGCGGGCCGTATGTTTGACACCCCTGCCCTAGACCATCCCCAAGCCACTATACTCATCTTTCTCACACTTATTCTCACACGCACATTTGTCTTTTCTTACAAGCACCGATTTAGCAGATAGTGGGGCTTTTGGAAAAATATTTTACTTGCAATGACTGTGATACGTGGTTGTTTTTACCTTCCTTGCTCTGATTATACGTTGTTCTGGATAAGACTGTCTGCTAAATGACTAAAAGGTCAATGTAAAAATGTCTCTTCTTCCTGTATAGGTCAATGACACCTTCCTATTGGATGTCTCCAACGGGGTCACGGAGGTCAACAATATCAGCATGTCCGTCGCCCACCTCATCCCTCTACAGGTATTGTCATTTTAGAATGATTGCATATTAGGTTATGTATTGTGGAATAATTTTTGCTATCATCGGTTTTTATTGTGCGTTGACAATTTATGGTTGTAAAGTGGTGTACAAATCAAAGTTTATTTATCATATGCACAGGATTCAGTGCAAACGGTGAAATGAAATGCTTTACATTTCAGTCTATGACTGCGAGCGAATAATAAATGCTAATCCTTCTACTACTACAGGTGTTGAACTTCACCCTCCGAGAGGGCGGGTCCAAGGCTTTGACCCAGGAAGTGCTCAGGGTGACCAACCAACATTTTTCTGGCCTCAATTTCCTGTATAGCTTGTCTGAACCCCCGCAAAATGGCCACATTGAACATTCACGTTACCCTGGGGTTCCTCTACGGGTTTTCACCAGACGCCAGGTAATGTAAGACTCTATCTATCTCTGTCGTTCTCTCTTTCTTCATGTTGAACAAAAATATTAAAATATGTGAAGTTCTCCAATGATTGTTCATATTTGGATTGTTTTTGCGAATAATATCAGAGAAGAATACATAGCCTACACAATCTAAAAACGCATGATATATTAATACCTCAGGATGCTCAGTGTTTCATTGGTTTAGTTTCTCATGTGGAGTAATCAAACTATTGATTATGATAACACTTTATAACCAATTTATAGACACGTGTAACACGTCTTACAATGCTTTATGAATGCTTCATAATGAATTATACCTGTATGCCTTTAATCTACTATGCACCTACATAAAGGACTTAACCCATACATAAGCATTTCTTAAATGAATCTAATTGTTTATTTTAAATCTCTTAACTTTCTCGCCCTACGATCCCTCTAGGTGGAGCAGGGGGTGATCTACTACATCCATGACAGCAGTGAGACGTTAGAAGACAACTTCACTGTGGTGGCCAACGACACAGGCCTGAGGAAACAGAGCTCTCCCTGTACCGTGATCATCCAGGTTACGGCCGTCAACGACCAGCATCCAGTCATCACCACCAACAGGGTTCTCAGGGTGAGTCCTCCAATCATCACTGCCGACATGGTTCTCAGGGTGAGAACCCATCATTACGCACACCTGGCAACCCTCATTACACACACCTGGCAACCCATCATTACGCAGACCTGGCAACCCTCATTACGCACACCTGGCAACCCTCATTACACACACCTGGCAACCCTAATTATGCACACATGGCAACCCTCATTACGCACACCTGGCAACCCAGGACCTGTCAGATAGGACTGGTGACAGTACAGGACCAGTCATATAGGACTGGTGACAGTACAGGACCAGTCATATAGGACTGGTGACAGTACAGGACCAGTCATATAGGACTGGTGACAGTACAGGTCCTGTCATATAGGACTGGTGACAGTACAGGACCAGTCATATAGGACTGGTGACAGTACAGGACCAGTCATATAGGACTGGTGACAGTACAGGACCAGTCATGTAGGACTGGTGACAGTACAGGTCCTGTCATATAGGACTGGTGACAGTACAGGACCTGTCATATGGGACTGGTGACAGTACAGGACCAGTCATATAGGACTGGTGACAGTACAGGACCAGTCATATAGGACGGGTGACAGTACAGGACCAGTCATATAGGACTGGTGACAGTACAGGACCTGTCATATAGGACTGGTGACAGTACAGGTCCTGTTATATAGGACTGGTGACAGCAGACCTGTCATATAGGATTGGTGACAGTAGACCTGTCATATAGGACTGGTGACAGTACAGGTCTTATCATATAGGACTGGTGACAGTACAGGACCTGTCATATAGGACTGGTGACAGTACAGGACCTGTCATATAGGACTGGTGACAGTACAGGACCTGTCATATAGGACTGGTGACAGTGGTGGTCCTGTCATATAGGACTGGTGACAGTAGACCTGTCATATAGGACTGGTGACAGTAGACCTGTCATATAGGACTGGTGACAGTACAGGTCCTGTCATATAGGACTGGTGACAGTACAGGTCCTGTCATATAGGACTGGTGACAGTAGACCTGTCATATAGGACTGGTGACAGTAGACCTGTCATATAGGACTGGTGACAGTACAGGTCCTGTCATATAGGACTGGTGACAGTACAGGTCCTGTCATATAGGACTGGTGACAGTACAGGTCCTGTCATATAGGACTGGTGACAGTAGACCTGTCATATAGGACTGGTGACAGTACAGGTCCTGTCATATAGGACTGGTGACAGTACAGGTCCTGTCATATAGGACTGGTGACAGTACAGGACCAGTCATATAGGACTGGTGACAGTACAGGTCCTGTCATATAGGACTGGTGACAGTAGACCTGTCATATAGGACTGGTGACAGTACAGGTCCTGTCATATAGGACTGGTGACAGTACAGGTCCAGTCATATAGGACTGGTGACAGTACAGGACCTGTCATATAGGACTGGTGACAGTACAGGACCAGTCATATAGGACTGGTGAGAGTACAGGTCCTGTCATATAGGACTGGTGACAGTAGACCTGTCATATAGGACTGGTGACAGTACAGGACCAGTCATATAGGACTGGTGAGAGTACAGGTCCTGTCATATAGGACTGGTGACAGTGCAGGTCCTGTCATATAGGACTGGTGACAGTACAGGACCTGTCATATAGGACTGGTGACAGTACAGGACCAGTCATATAGGACTGGTGAGAGTACAGGACCAGTCATATAGGACTGGTGACAGTGCAGGTCCTGTCATATAGGACTGGTGACAGTACAGCTTTTTGTTCTCGTTAGTGCTCTGTCCTGAATACGACACATTCCTTTCAGCTCTCCTCATGGTTCAGATGAGAATACAGTTGAAGTATAGTCTATAGTCTAATTGAACGAGGGGAATTCCCTTCTTCCACACACCGCTGCTGTCTGAAATCCCACCCTATTACATATACAGTTGAAGTCGGAAGTTTACATACACTTAGGTTGGAGTCATTAAAACTCGTTTTTCAACCGCTCCACAAATTTCTTGTTAAACAAACTATAGTTTTGGCAAGTCAGTTAGGACATCTACTTTGTGCATGACACAAGTCATTTTTCCAACAATTGTTTACAGACAGATTATTTCACTTATAATTCACTGTATCACAATTCCAGTGGGTCAGAAGTTTACATACACTAAATTGACTGTGTCTTTTAAACAGCTTGGGAAATTCCAGAAAATTATGTCATGGCTTTGGAAGCTTCTGATAGGCTAATTGACATCATTTGAGTCAATTGGAGGTGTACCTGTGGATGTATTTCAAGGTCTACCTTCAAACCAAGTGCCTCTTTGCTTCACATCATTAGGTGATTATATACAGTGCCTTGCAAAGGTATACATCCCTATTTTGTTGCATTACAACTTGTAATTTAAATTGATTTTTATTTGGATTTCATGTAATGGAAATACACAAAATAGTCCAAATTGATGAAGTGACATTTAAAAAAAATAATAATAAATGAAAAGTGGTGCGTGCATATGTATTCACCCCCTTTGCTTGGAAATAAATAAGATCTGGTGCAACCAATTACCTTCAGAAGTCACATAATTAGTTAAATAAAGTCCACCTGTGTGCAATCTGTGTCACATGATCTGTCACATGATCTGTCACATACTCAGTATATATACACCTGTTCTGAAAGACCCCAGAGTCTGCAACACCACTAAGCAAGGGGCACCACCAAGCAAGCAGCACCATGAAGACCTAGGAGCTCTCCAAACAGGTTAGGGACAAAGTTGTGGAGAAGTACAGATCAGGGTTGGGTTATAAAAAAATATCAGAAACTTTGAACATCCCACGGAGCACCATTTAAATCCATGACAAAAATGTTTTAAGAATATGGTACCACAACAAACCTGCCAAGAGAGGGCCGCCCACCAAAACTCACGGACCAGGCAAGGAGGGCATTAATCAGAGAGGCAACAAAGAGACCAAAGATAACCCTGAAGGAGCTGCAAAGCTCCACAGCGGAGATCGGAGTATCTGTCCATAGGACCAAACTCGCAAACTCAAAGAACAACATCCCCACAGTAAAGCATGGTGGTGGCAGCATCATGCTGTGGGGATGTTTTTCATCGGCAGGGATTGGGAAACTGGTCAGAATTGAAAGAATGATGGATGGCGCTAAATACAAGAAAATTCTTGAGGGAAATTTGAGACTGGGACGGATGTTCACCTTTCAGCAGGACAATGACCCTAAGCATACTGCTAAAGCAACACTCGAGTGGTTTAAGGGGAAACATTTACATGTCTTGGAATGGCCTAGTCAAAGCCCAGACCTCAATCCAATTGAGAATCTGTGGTATGACTTAAAGATTGCTGTACATCAGCGGAACCCATCCAACTTGAAGGAACTGGAGCAGTTTTACCTTGAAGAATGGGCAAAAATCCCAGTGGCTAGATGTGCCAAGCTTATAGAGACATACTGTACCCCAAGAGACTTGCAGCTGAAAATGCTGCAAAAGGTGGCTCTACAAAGTATTTGACTTGGGGGGTGAATAGTTATGCACGCTCAAGTTTTCTGTTTTATTGTCTTATTTCTTGTTTTGTTTCACAATAAAAAATATTTTGCATCTTCAAAGTGGTAGGCATGTTGTGTAAATCAAATGATACAACCCCCCCCAAAAAATCTATTTAATTCCAGGTTGTAAGGCAACAAAATAGGAAAAATGCCAAAGGGGTTGAATACTTTCGCAAGTCACTCTACGGGGTCAGTTCAAAATCATATTTACAATGTGCAGGGATACTGGAGTGATGGAGGTAGATATGTATAGTAGTAAACATACTATATACAGCGTCAGCTCAATACCATGTTAACAATGTGCAGGGATACTGGAGTGATTGAGGTAGAGATGTATAAGGGTAAGGTGACTCAGCATCAGAATATATGATAAACAGAGTAGCAGCAGTGTATATGATGATTGTATGTGAGTGTGTGTGTAGAGTCAGTATAAATGTGTGTGCATGTTATGTGTGTGTGAGCAAATGAAGTGAGTCTGTGTGTGTGTTGGAGTGTCAGTGTGCTTGTGTTGTTCCTGTCCTCTGCCGTAGCCTTCCAGGAGGCTGTTTATGTACTTGTTCCTGTTCTCAGCCGTAGCCTTCCAGGAGGCTGTTTATGTACTTGTTCCTGTCCTCAGCCGTAGCCTTCCAGGAGGCTGTTTATGTACTTGTTCCTGTCCTCTGCCGTAGCCTTCCAGGAGGCTGTTTATGTACTTGTTCCTGTCCTCTGCCGTAGCCTTCCAGGAGGCTGTTTATGTACTTGTTCCTGTCCTCAGCCGTAGCCTTCCAGGAGGCTGTTTATGTACTTGTTCCTGTCCTCTGCCGTAGCCTTCCAGGAGGCTGTTTATGTACTTGTTCCTGTTCTCAGCTGTAGCCTTCCAGGAGGCTGTTTATGTACTTGTTCCTGTCCTCTGCCGTAGCCTTCCAGGAGGTGGTTTATGTACTTGTTCCTGTCCTCAGCCGTAGCCTTCCAGGAGGCTGTTTATGTACTTGTTCCTGTCCTCTGCCGTAGCCTTCCAGGAGGCTGTTTATGTACTTGTTCCTGTTCTCTGCCGTAGCCTTCCAGGAGGCTGTTTATGTACTTGTTCCTGTTCTCCGCCGTAGCCTTCCAGGAGGCTGTTTATGTACTTGTTCCTGTCCTCTGCCGTAGCCTTCCAGGAGGCTGTTTATGTACTTGTTCCTGTTCTCAGCCGTAGCCTTCCAGGAGGTGGTTTATGTACTTGTTCCTGTCCTCAGCCGTAGCCTTCCAGGAGGCTGTTTATGTACTTGTTCCTGTCCTCTGCCGTAGCCTTCCAGGAGGCTGTTTATGTACTTGTTCCTGTCCTCTGCCGTAGCCTTCCAGGAGGCTGTTTATGTACTTGTTCCTGTCCTCTGCCGTAGCCTTCCAGGAGGTGGTTTATGTACTTGTTCCTGTCCTCAGCCGTAGCCTTCCAGGAGGCTGTTTATGTACTTGTTCCTGTCCTCTGCCGTAGCCTTCCAGGAGGCTGTTTATGTACTTGTTCCTGTCCTCTGCCGTAGCCTTCCAGGAGGCTGTTTATGTACTTGTTCCTGTCCTCTGCCGTAGCCTTCCAGGAGGCTGTTTATGTACTTGTTCCTGTCCTCTGGCATAGCCTTCCAGGAGGCTGTTTATGTACTTGTTCCTGTCCTCTGCCGTAGCCTTCCAGGAGGCGGTTTTTTAAAACAGGACTAGGCAGCATCCGCATGTGTTTGATCTGTTCGTCTGTTTGCTGTCTTTTCCCTCTGTGACTTCCTCTGAAGCCTCACATTGGAAGTGCACTTCCTGTGTACACACACACCTAATGCGCCCACACTCACACACAGGTCCTTTGAGGTCTGACCTCTCCTGTGGTGACTAGATGTTTGGTGTCAAAGCCTGTTCATTTCAAGTCAAGTGATAATTGAAAAGTGTGTAGGAAAAGACAGGAAAAGGAAAAGACAAGCCACAGGCCAGAGTTCACTGCAATGATTATTACTGCCATTAGTTCTGTTTGAAATACCACTTAGGCGCACTTAGCAGGCTTCACTTACTTCCATTAACAGTTTGGTTTTGGCCCGGGTTAAAGAAAAGCCCTTTGTGACAGAAGAATGCTTTGAAACAATGTGGCATTGTGATGTATATTGGAATCGAACAATACAAAATATATATATTTTGAAAGGTCTTTGAAATATGATTGATTTGATTGGTTGCCTCCTTAAGTGTGGGATAGATTTAATTGGTCCCCCCCCCCCCCCCCCCCCAGGTGTGGGAGGGGTCGGTGACAGAGATCCGCCCTGAGAATTTGGACGCCCAGGATGAGGACACGCCCCCTGAGGAGCTGCAGGTGATCGTGACTCCGCCCAACAATGGCCACCTGGCGCTGAAGAGCGCCCCCACCAGGCCGCTCCTGAACTGTACCCTACAACACATCCATCTGGGACAGCTGTTGTTTGTCCACAGTGGTAAGACCTGAGCACTATACTACGAATATAGAATTTGCTAGGTTGAATATAATTTAATAGCCAGGGTAGATCTACCTATGTTAATATAATATAATTGCATGGCTAGGCCTATCTGCATTCCGTCTGTGTTACGCTCGCTCCCCCTGCTGGTGTTTGATGGAGTGACAGATGGAGTTGAATTAAACCCCGGTTCTCATATTGATTTTCCCGGAGCACTGTACTACGTATGTGGTTTGAGGAGTTAGCGAGTTAACTTTGGTCAACTCTGAGTTCAACTCGGGATAACCGGTACCACGAATGTGGCTCAAACCTTATTAGCAAGGTACATTTCTATGGCGACGAATCGTTCAGAACGAACCTACTCCGGGACAGGACAACTTAGGGGTAACTGCATTTATCCTAAATTAAGTTTCTGAGCCGCAAGTTGAGGACCAATTCAATCAGATTCCCTCCCTCTCACAAAGATTGCATCATCATCCATTTTAGGAAAACAACGGATTAAGTATTGTATTCATCAAATATGTTTTTGTGTGTGTTAGAAAAGAGTCATGTTAAAATACCTATCCCATTACACATTTAGTAAATGCATTTCAAACTTCACGCACAGGAAGACTTTTTGTATGACTTAACGATTATTTTATCATAGGACTGGGAAGAAAAGGTGCTCGTTCATTGATAAGCACACCAAAGTAATAGCCTAAAGCTGCAAAACCTGGACCCGTACAAATCAGCCGGGCTAGACCATCTGGACCCGTAGAAATCAGCTGGGCTAGACCATCTGGACCCGTAGAAATCAGCTGGGCTAGACCATCTGGACCCGTACAAATCAGCAGGGCTAGACCATCTGGACCCGTACAAATCAGCAGGGCTAGACAATCTGGACCCGTACAAATCAGCCGGGCTAGACCATCTGGACCCGTACAAATCAGCCGGGCTAGACCATCTGGACCCGTACAAATCAGCCGGGCTAGACCATCTGGACCTTCTATTTCTGAAACTATCCGCCACCATTGTTGCAACCCCTATCACCAGTCTGTTCAACCTCTATTTCGTATCGTCCGAGATCCCTAAAGACTGGAAAGCTGCCGCGGTCATCACCCTCTTCAAAGGGGGGGACACTCTAGACCCAAACTGTAATAGACCTATATCCATCCTGCCCTGCCTCTCTAAAGTCTTCGAAAGCCAAGTTAACAAACAGATCACCAAACATTTCGAATCCCACCGTACGTTCTCCGCTGTGCAATCCGGTTTCAGAGCTGGTCATGGGTGCACCTCAGAAACGCTCAAGGTATTAAACGATATCATAACCGCCATCGATAAAAGACAGTACTGTGCAGCCGTCTTCATCGACCTGGCCAAGGCTTTTGACTCGGTCAATCACCGTATTCTTATCGGCAGACCCAATAGCCTTGGTTTCTCAAATGACTGCCTCGCCAGTGTGTCAAATCAGAGGGCCTGTTTTCCGGACCTCTGGCAGTCTCTATGGAGGTACCACAGGGTTCAATTCTTGAGCCGACTCTTTTCTCTGTATATATCAATGATGTCGCTCTTGCTGCAGGTGATTCCCTGATCCACCTCTACGCAGACGACACCATTCTGTATACTTCTGGCCCTTCTTTTGACACTGTGTTAACTAACTTCCAAACAAGCTTCAATGCCATACAACACTCCTTCCGTGGCCTCCAACTGCTCTTAAACGCGAGTAAAACCAAATGCATGCTTTTCAACCGATCGCTGCCTGCACCCGCCCGCCCGTCTAGCATCACTACCCTGGACGGTTATGACCTAGAATATGTGGACAACTACAAATACCTAGGTGTCTTGCTAGACTGTAAACTCTCCTTCCAGACTCATATTAAACATCTCCAATCCAAAATCAAATCTAGAATCGGCTTTTTATTTCGCAACAAAGCCTCCTTCACTCACGCCGCCAAACTTACCCTAGTAAAACTGACTATCCTACCGATCCTCGACTTTGGCGATGTCATCTACAAAATAGCTTCCAATACTCTACTCAGCAAACTGGATGCAGTCTATCCCAGTGCTAACCGTTTTGTTACCAAAGCCCCTTATACCACCCACCACTGCGACCTGTATGATCTAGTCGGCTGGCCCTCGCTACATATTTGTCGCCAGACCCATTGGCTCCAGGTCATCTATAAGTCTGCTAGGTAAAGCTCTGCCTTATCTCAGCTCACTGGTCACGATAACAACACCCACCCGCAGGTATATCTCACTGATCATCCCCAAAGCCAACACCTCCTTTGGCCACCTTTCCTTCCAGTTCTCTGTTGCCAATGACTGGAACGAATTGCAAAAATCGCTGAAGCTGGAGACTTCTATTTCCCTCACTAGCTTTAATTATCAGCTATCTGAGCAGCTAACCGATCGCTGTACATAGTCCATCTGTAAATAGCCCACCCAATCTACCTACCTCATCCCCATATTGTTTTTATTTACTTTTCTGCTCTTTTGCACACTAGTATCTCTACTTGCACATCATCATCTGCTCATCTATCACTCCAGTGTTAATTTGCTAAATTGTAATTACTTCACTACTGTGGCCTATTTATTGCCTACCTCCTCACGCCATTTGCACACACTGTATATAGACTTTATTTTTTTTCTATTGTGTTATTGACTGTACGCTTGTTTATTCCATGTGTAACTCTGTGTTGTTGTTTGTGTCGCACTGCTTTGCTTTATCTTGGCCAGGTCCCAGTTGTAAATGAGAACTTGTTCTCAACTGGCCTACCTGGTTAAATAAAGGTGAAATAAAATAAAATAAATAAAAAGACATCACTTCTAAATGTCTATTTCACACCACAGACGGCTGAATTTGCAAGATAACTTCATTAATTTAGATTTTTGGCACAAATGAAAATGTGGCATTGACTCGCCCCAATGGATCGATGTTTCAGCGTTGTCTCAATGAATAGTTGGGTGTTTCGACATACGTACGCCGTTACGCGCCCGCTAGAGTTAACGGCAGGTCCGACGTGCAATATCCACCATCGTAGTACAGATGAAGTCTGAGCTGGAAAGTGAAGCTAACTGAAGCTGGCTAACGTTAGAAAACTCAGAGTAGATCTAGCTTGCTTCGTAGGATACCCCTCAGGACAGGAAGATGATCAGGGCCTGTATTCACAGATGGTCTCAGGGTAGGAGTGCTGATCTAGGATCAGACCCCCCCCCCCCCTGTTCATATCATCTTATTCATTATGAACTGAAAGGCAAAACAGATCCTAGATCAACACTCCTACTCTAAGACACTTGATAACTACAACCCCTGAAAGACATTGTCTTGGGGCAGAAGTTAACCAGAAGTGATTGTGTTGTTTCCTTCTAACGGTGCCATGGTAACCAGAAGTGATTGTGTTGTTTCCCTCTAACGGTGCCATGGTAACCAGAAGTGATTGTGTTGTTTCCCTCTAACGGTGCCATGGTAACCAGAAGTGATTGTGTTGTTTCCCTCTAACGGTGCCATGGTAACCAGAAGTGATTGTGTTGTTCCCCTCTAACGGTGCCATGGTAACCAGAGGTGATGGTGTTGTTCCCCTCTAACGGTGCCATGGTAACCAGAGGTGATGGTGTTGTTCCCCTCTAACGGTGCCATGGTAACCAGAGGTGATGGTGTTGTTCCCCTCTAACGGTGCCATGGTAACCAGAGGTGATGGTGTTGTTCCCCTCTAACGGTGCCATGGTAACCAGAGGTGATGGTGTTGTTCCCCTCTAACGGTGCCATGGTAACCAGAGGTGATTGTGTTGTTTTCCTCTAAAGGTGCCATGGTAACCAGAGGCGATTGTGTTTTCCTCTAAAGGTGCCATGTCGGGAGGGTTCAACTTCCAGGTGAACGACGGAGTGAACTTTTCCCCCCGCCAGATCTTCAGCATCACAGCCAGCACCCTGGTCCTCAGTCTGGAGAACAACCAGCCCCTCAAGGTGTTCCCAGGTAACTAACGCCTCCCCTCCCCCTCCAAGCTAACCCCTCCCCAGGTAACTAACTCCTCCCCTCAGTTCCCTGGTCATGAATCTGAAGAACATCAGGGCCCTCAAGGTGTTCCCAGGTAACTAACTCCTCCCCTTCCTCTCCAAGCTAACCCCTCCCCAGGTAACTAACTCCTCCCCTCAGTTCCCTGGTCATGAATCTGAAGAACATCAGGGCCCTCAAGGTGTTCCCAGGTAACCTACAGTAACCCCTCCTTCAGATAGATACCTCATTTGTCCAATCCCAAATGGACTCCAACCCTCTATCTATACACTAGTAGCGATATGAAAGGACTAAAAATATGAATCAGATCTTATTGAGAATGGGAATGTATAGATCTTCCTCATTCTGATCAATTCTATGATCTTTGACCCTGCTAGGTTTCAGAGAGGAAACTTACCATTGACTAATATACCACATTTTTGTAGTTTCATATTGTATTATTATAGACATGCTGCATTTCCAGTATCACCATGTACGGTTACATACAACGATGGCAGGTAGCACCTGTACCAGTCTGCCAAGTGCTAAAGCACAGTTAATGCATTCTATAACTGTTCTGAAAATATGAACTGAACTCATCATCTTCTCTCTCTCTCTCTCTCTCTCTCTCTCTCTCTCTCTCTCTCTCTCTCTCTCTCTCTCTCTCTCTCTGTCTCTCTGTCTCTCTCGCTCTCTCTCTCTCTCTGTCTCTCTCTCGCTCTCTCTTTTTCTCTGTCTCTGTCTCTGTCTCTCTCTCTGTCTGTCTGTCTCTCTCTCTCTCTCTCTCTCTCTCTCTCTCTCTCTCTCTCTCTCTCTCTCTCTCTCTCTCTCTCTCTCTCTCTCTCTCTCTCTCTCTCTCTCTTTCTAAATGTCAGTGGTTGCATTGCAGTCAACTAGTATTCAGAGGAAGAACTAATATTCTCTTTCCTAATTATTCTTATCTTTATTCTGCTTATTTTTTTTTAAATGTCTATTTAGGTGTGGACACGCCCTGATTGGAATCTTCCTCGTTAGTCAGTTTCACTTGTACTGGCACAGAGCCAATGCTTCAAGTTGTTAAACAAATCCTTGTATCTCCTTGTTTGTTTTTTTTGCGCCGTAATTTGGTAGGGGGTTTTCTTTTCTTTTAGTTTGTCTGGTATCAAGCAAATCGAATTGGCGTCCATGGTGGGGATCTTTTAAGACCGAACTGGAATTTTCTTGGCCAGCACCCAGTCATTAGGCGTCCATGGATGCCTTTTCAGAAGCAATTTTAAACCCCGCCTGGTTTCGTTTTGATTGTTCAGTGACTCATTTGTTATTTCCCTTTTTATGTTCAATGATTTGTTTTGGTTGGTTATTCACGAACGTAACACTTGACTGTAATATTTACAAAAATCTAACCACATAAATGTCTTGTCTTTTTCTTTTCTCTTTGTGTGCTGAAGTGCAAAGGTCTAACTGGGTTGTATGTACTACAACTAGGGGTGTTTACATCGCACGGAGATGAACAAGTGGACAGAGTGACACCACGCAATGGGATTCAGCAATACATTAAGGGACATTTCCATAATAGTCTGGTCCGTATTTCAAATCAGGAAACAATGGACACGGCAGAAAGTTGTAGCCTGCATGAAAATCAGTGGCATGACAAGGCAAACAGTGTGGGTGTGGTAATGTTCAGACTTTTTAATTTGGCATCTAGCGAGGCAACCTCTAGCGAGGCAATCAAATGTTTTCCTATTCAACAAAGTGGGGGTATAGGGCTTGAAATGTCAAATGCTTTCTAAATCAAATCAAAGTTTATTTGTCACGTGCGCTGAATACAACAGGTGTAGTAGACCTCACAGTGAAATGCTGAATACAACAGGTGTAGTAGACCTCACAGTGAAATGCTGAATACAACAGGTGTAGTAGACCTCACAGTGAAATGCTGAATACAACAGGTGTAGTAGACCTTACAGTGAAATGCTGAATACAACAGGTGTAGTAGACCTTACAGTGAAATGCTGAATACAACAGGTGTAGTAGACCTCACAGTGAAATGCTGAATACAACAGGTGTAGTAGACCTTACAGTGAAATGCTGAATACAACAGGTGTAGTAGACCTTACAGTGAAATGCTGAATACAACAGGTGTAGTAGACCTCACAGTGAAATGCTGAATACAACAGGTGTAGTAGACCTTACAGTGAAATGCTGAATACAACAGGTGTAGTAGACCTTACAGTGAAATGCTGAATACAACAGGTGTAGTAGACCTCACAGTGAAATGCTGAATACAACAGGTGTAGTAGACCTTACAGTGAAATGCTGAATACAACAGGTGTAGTAGACCTTACAGTGAAATGCTGAATACAACAGGTGTAGTAGACCTTACAGTGAAATGCTTAAATTACAGGCTTACTTATAGTAACAATGAAATTCTAAATGACTTACTATAAGATTTCACCTTTTTTATAACTGTAAAATAAATATGATCAGTACAAATTTGGGCCCCCATTTGATATAACTGACGACAGAGTATTTTCCCGCCAAGTCTCCTGCGAGCGATGCAGAGAGCACTCGAATGTCTGCAGGCTAGTTACAACTCCAGCTTTACGCACAAAGTGATTGTGTCCCTCTATGATCAACAGAAGGTGGTCGTGTTTCAATTCTACTAAATTATTTAGTTTTTTTTTTTCATGTTGAGAGCTCTAAATCTAGCTGAGAGGAAGCCATGATTGCTGAAGTCACTAGACTTTTCCCCTTTAATATGCCGTCTCCCAGGCTCCGTCGCTCACAGGCAGAAGAAATCAGTGATTTTGTCTGGATGGGCCAGAAAATGTGACACGTCACTCCCTATGCAAATGTGGAGAGTGAAACCTGACTTGAAATCAGCTCCACTGACAGAGTGGTAGCAGAGAGGACTTTCTGCCACTGTAAGGTACTGGACCCTGTGACGTTCACAGAGTACTTTGTACACCAACGTGTACGTGTTGGTCAGAACTGGTCCAGAACTGCTCAAAGTCCCCTTAATAGGGGTCTTAACCTCTAAGAGAGAGGTTCGAACACCCAGAACCAAATCTCACGTTTCCTGTGTCACAACAACAGACTTTACATTTAGAGCCTCCACCCAAAGCTAACATGGGAACTGGCCTTCTACTGTGTGTTCAATGGACTACCATAGTTACCATAGTTACCTGTTCAAACCGACTAATCTTATAGTCTAAATCCATTTGATTGAATAATTCAGGGAACTGCCCCTGGCGGCTCGGCTAGTCTTTGTTCATTCACCAAAAAGTCCATGACCAGACGCATCATGACTTTAACTGGGATGGAGTCATTATTTAATCTCTACTTTATTCAGGAACAGTGGAGTTGTACTCTACTTTATTCAGGAACAGTGGAGTTGTACTCTACTTTATTCAGGAACAGTGGAGTTGTCCTCTACTTTATTCAGGAACAGGGGAGTTGTACTCTACTTTATTCAGGAACAGGGGAGTTGTACTCTACTTTATTCAGGAACAGTGGAGTTGTACTCTACTTTATTCAGGAACAGTGGAGTTGTCCTCTACTTTATTCAGGAACAGGGGAGTTGTACTCTACTTTATTCAGGAACAGGGGAGTTGTACTCTACTTTATTCAGGAACAGGGGAGTTGTACTCTACTTTATTCAGGAACAGTGGAGTTGTACTCTACTTTATTCAGGAACAGTGGAGTTGTACTCTACTTTATTCAGGAACAGTGGAGTTGTCCTCTACTTTTAGTACCCATGGCTAAATATAAATAGACTGACCCCGCCCTGTGCTTTGTTTGCTAGCTGGCTTAGCCAAACACACACACACACACACACACACACACACACACACACACACACACACACACACACACACACACACACACACACACACACACACACACACACACACACACACACACACACACACACACACACACACACACACACACACACACACACACACACACACGTACACAGACCGTACACAGACCTTAGCCAAACTCTGACTGTCGTGGTTGAGGCTGAGGAGTCTGGTTTGTGAGTTAGGTGAGGATGGATGACAGACCTGGGTTCAAATACTATTTGAAATCATCTCACATTCTATATCTTTGGCTCAATGGGACCAACATAGTAGCTGCAGACATGCCCGTCTGACACTTCAGGCAGGTTAAAGCTAAAGCGAAGAGTCTTTTAAATATTTCAAATAGTAGTTGAACCCAGGTTTGATTGATGGCGGTAGCTAATGGCCAGCTGGCACAGTGTGCTGGGCTTTCCAGGCAGTGGATGGATGAGTGGAGATAGTTAAGGAACTCTGTCTGTGCCTGCTCTAATGCGTTTCACACGACAGCTGAAGAAGAGATCATTCTCTTAACTTCCTCTATACCACTTCAAACGTCTTGTCTTTCTAGCTTTATGATATTTTGTTCATTTACACATAAGTTGACTACTCTACTACTGACTCCCCTCGTAATATACTCTTGTAAATAACTATGATTGCGATTGTATGTTCATTTATAGTGGGAGTTTCGATATTCAAAAGTATTGAAAAGCACCGATTGAAAAGTCCTCATGACACTCTAAAGCATGAAACACATTGTGCTTTTCAAAGGTCCGTCCTTGTAGGTGACCTGTATTTAGTTCCAGTATAAAACCATGGTCAGAAATAGCCTGTCGTCTTGCCTCTATTTCTGAGGTAAAACAGACAATAGCGTCCACTTGATAAACAGTACAAGTTTGGACACACCTACTCATTCCAAGCTTTTTCTTTGTTTGTACTATTTTCTACATTGTAGAATAATAGTGAAGACTTAAACGATGAAAGAAAACATATGGAATCAGAATAGTAACCCCCCAAAAAAGTGTTAAACAAATCAAAATATTGATGTTGATCACTTTGGGTGCTGTAAGTTGTGGGCAGGATGGAAATAAACCCAACCCATGAAAAACTGTTACGATCTCCTTCATTAAGTTTTATACCTTCTCTCAAATCTCAGTTTATGACCAAAATTATCCTCTATTACAACTTTACAACTTTGTCGTACATTTTGACACTAGAACAAATGTTTCTGACACCTATCGATGCCACATAGACAGTTTTCAAAACAAGAAGTCGTTCATTAAAAGGCTTTATCTATCTTTATGTATGCCTATACTGTAAGTCCTAGGATATGTTACATGATTGTGACTGTGTGTTCAATGGGTCCGTACACAGTATGTTTCGCAACAAAGCCTCCTTCACTCACGCCGCCAAACTTACCCTAGTAAAACTGACTATCCTACCGATCCTCGACTTCGGCGATGTCATCTACAAAATTGCTTCCAATACTCTACTCAGCAAACTGGATGCAGTCTATCACTGTGCCATCCGTTTTGTTACCAAAGCGTCTTACACAACCCACCACTGCGACCTGTATGCTCTAGTCGGCTGGCCCTCGCTACACATTCGTCGCCAGACCCACTGGCTCCAGGTCATCTATAAGTCTTTGCTAGGTAAAGCCCCGTCTTATCTCAGCTCACTGGTCACGATAACAACACCCACCCGTAGCACGCGCTCCAGCAGGTATATCTCACTGATCATCCCCAAAGCCAACACCTCGTTTGGCCGCCTTTCCTTCCAGTTCTCTGCTGCCAGTGACTGGAACGATTTGCAAAAATCACTGAAGCTGGAGACTTCTATTTCCCTCACCAACTTTAATTATCAGCTATCTGAGCAGCTAACCGATCGCTGTACATAGCCCATCTGTAAATAGCCCACCCAATCTACCTACCTCATCCCCATATTGTTTTTATTTACTTTGCTGCTCTTTTGCACACCAGTATCACTACTTACACACCATCATCTGCTCATCATCATCTGCTCATCTATCACTCCAGTGTTAATCTGCTAAATTGTAATTACTTTGCTACTATGGCCTATTTATTGCCTTACTTCCTCATGCCATTTGCACACACTGTATATAGACTTTCTTTTTTTTCTATTGTGTTACTGACTGTACGCTTGTTTATTCCATGTGTAACTCTGTGTTGTTGTTTGTCGCACTCTGTCGCACTGCTTTGCTTTATCTTGACCAGCTCGCAGTTGTAAATGAGAACTTGTTCTCAACTAGCTTACCTGGTTAAATATAGGTGAAATAAAATAAAATGTTGGAGCGTTTGTTTACCCATAGTTTTTCCCAACAGGCTCTACAACACCAATCGCCAGGGACAATTTGCAGGCAGTGACCAATGACAAGAGATCCAACCGTACCATTATCTTCAACGTGATTCGTCGACCCGAACTCGGAAGACTGGTGACGCTGCTTGCTAATAACTCTACTGTAGATGTCTCCTCCTTCACACAGACAATGGTGAGAGCAGAGCTGCTGATTTAGGTTTACTTTGGCCTTTTTTAAGATCATAATGAATATGATTACATGGATAAAAAAGGGGGGGGGCTGATCCTAGACCACCACTCCTACTCTGAGACGCTCTGTGAGAATGAACCAAGGAGTTTCTAGGTATTCCCGAGTTAAGAGCACGTAAACAGAACGTCATTCCCTTTTTCAAGCACATTTCTCTCTACGAGTTCTGACCTTGAACTTGAGCATGAGAATAGAATTCTATTCATCCGCTATTCGGATAGGCCGTATTAATGGAGGTGTTTCTACAGGTAGGCCGTATTAATGAAGGTGTTTCTACAGGTAGGCCGTATTAATGGAGGTGTTTCTACAGGTAGGCCGTATTAATGAAGGTGTTTCTACAGGTAGACCGTATTAATGGAGGTGTTTTTACAGGTAGGCCGTATTAATGGAGGTGTTTCTACAGGTAGGCCGTATTAATGAAGGTGTTACTACAGGTAGGCCGTATTAATGAAGGTGTTACTACAGGTAGGCCGTATTAATGAAGGTGTTACTACAGGTAGGCCGTATTAATGAAGGTGTTACTACAGGTAGGCCGTATTAATGAAGGTGTTACTACAGGTAGGCCGTATTAATGAAGGTGTTTCTACAGGTAGGCCGTATTAATGAAGGTGTTTCTACAGGTAGGCCGTATTAATGGAGGTGTTACTACAGGTAGGCCGTATTAATGGAGGTGTTACTACAGGTAGGCCGTATTAATGAAGGTGTTTCTACAGGTAGGCCGTATTAATGGAGGTGTTACTACAGGTAGGCCGTATTAATGGAGGTGTTACTACAGGTAGGCCGTATTAATGAAGGTGTTACTACAGGTAGGCCGCATTAATGAAGGTGTTACTACAGGTAGGCCGTATTAATGGAGGTGTTACTACAGGTAGGCCGTATTAATGAAGGTGTTTCTACAGGTAGGCCGTATTAATGGAGGTGTTACTACAGGTAGGCCGTATTAATGGAGGTGTTTCTACAGGTAGGCCATATTAATGAAGGTGTTTCTACAGGTAGGCCGTATTAATGAAGGTGTTTCTACAGGTAGGCCGTATTAATGGAGGTGTTTCTACAGGTAGGCCGTATTAATGGAGGTGTTACTACAGGTAGGCCGTATTAATGGAGGTGTTACTACAGGTAGGCCGTATTAATGGAGGTGTTACTACAGGTAGGCCGTATTAATGGAGGTGTTTCTACAGGTAGGCCGTATTAATGAAGGTGTTTCTACAGGTAGACCGTATTAATGGAGGTGTTTCTACAGGTAGGCCATATTAATGAAGGTGTTTCTACAGGTAGGCCGTATTAATGGAGGTGTTACTACAGGTAGGCCGTATTAATGAAGGTGTTTCTACAGGTAGGCCGTATTAATGAAGGTGTTACTACAGGTAGGCCGTATTAATGAAGGTGTTACTACAGGTAGGCCGTATTAATGAAGGTGTTACTACAGGTAGACCGTATTAATGGAGGTGTTTCTAAAGGTAGGCCGTATTAATGAAGGTGTTTCTACAGGTAGGCCGTATTAATGAAGGTGTTTCTACAGGTAGGCCGTATTAATGAAGGTGTTACTACAGGTAGGCCGTATTAATGGAGGTGTTACTACAGGTAGGCCGTATTAATGGAGGTGTTTCTACAGGTAGGCCGTATTAATGGAGGTGTTACTACAGGTAGTCCGTATTAATGAAGGTGTTACTACAGGTAGGCCGTATTAATGAAGGTGTTTCTACAGGTAGACCGTATTAATGAAGGTGTTACTACAGGTAGGCCGTATTAATGGAGGTGTTACTACAGGTAGGCCGTATTAATGAAGGTGTTACTACAGGTAGGCCGTATTAATGGAGGTGTTTCTACAGGTAGTCTGTATTAATGAAGGTGTTACTACAGGTAGGCCGTATTAATGAAGAGCTATTGATAAAATCTAGGTAAATAAGCCGTTTAGATAAGGGGATTGTAAATATAAATGACAATTGTTTTATATATATTTTACCGTATGATGTATCATTTTAAATACTGTATTAGCCACTTTCGGTAGCCACCGTCAGTAATACCATAATGTTTTGAAATCTGTTGTGAATTTATTGTAATTTAAAAATATATATATATATAACTGCCTTAGTTTTGCTAAGAGTATCTGCTGCCTTGGCAGGAACTAATGGGGATCCATAAAAAACACCAGGAAGAGTAGCTGCTGCCTTGGCAGGAACGAATGGGGATCCATAATAAACCCCAGGAAGAGTAGCTGCTGCCTTGGCAGGAACTAATGGGGATCCATAATAAACCCCAGGAAGAGTAGCTGCTGCCTTGGCAGGAACTAATGGGGATCCATAATAAACCCCAGGAAGAGTAGCTGCTGCCTTGGCAGGAACTAATGGGGATCCATAATAAACCCCAGGAAGAGTAGCTGCTGCCTTGGCAGGAACTAATGGGGATCCATAATAAACCCCAGGAAGAGTAGCTGCTGCCTTGGCAGGAACTAATGGGGACCCATAATAAACCCCAGGAAGAATAGCTGCTGCCTTGGCAGGAACTAATGGGGATCCATAATAAACCCCAGGAAGAGTAGCTGCTGCCTTGGCAGGAACTAATGGGGATCCATAATAAACCCCAGGAAGAGTAGCTGCTGCCTTGGCAGGAACTAATGGGGACCCATAATAAACCCCAGGAAGAGTAGCTGCTGCCTTGGCAGGAACTAATGGGTATCCATAATAAACCCCAGGAAGAGTAGCCGCTGCCTTGGCAGGAACTAATGGGGATCCATAATAAACCCCAGGAAGAGTAGCTGCTGCCTTGGCAGGAACTAATGGGGATCCATAATAAACCCCAGGAAGAGTAGCTGCTGCCTTGGCAGGAACTAATGTGGATCCATAATAAACCCCAGGAAGAGTAGCTGCTGCCTTGGCAGGAACTAATGGGGATCCATAATAAACCCCAGGAAGAGTAGCTGCTGCCTTGGCAGGAACTAATGGGGACCCATAATAAACACCAGGAAGAGTAGCTGCTGCCTTGGCAGGAACTAATGGGGACCCATAATAAACACCAGGAAGAGTAGCTGATGCCTTGGCAGGAACTAATGGGGATCCATAATAAACCCCAGGAAGAGTAGCTGCTGCCTTGGCAGGAACTAATGGGGATCCATAATAAACCCCAGGAAGAGTAGCTGCTGCCTTGGTAGGAACTAATGGGGACCCATAATAAACCCCAGGAAGAGTAGCTGCTGCCTTGGCAGGAACTAATGGGGACCCATAATAAACACCAGGAAGAGTAGCTGCTGCCTTGGCAGGAACTAATGGGGACCCATAATAAACACCAGGAAGAGTAGCTGATGCCTTGGCAGGAACTAATGGGGATCCATAATAAACCCCAGGAAGAGTAGCTGCTGCCTTGGCAGGAACTAATGGGGATCCATACTAATCCCCAGGAAGAGTAGCTGCTGCCTTGGCAGGAACTAATGGGGATCCATAATAAACCCCAGGAAGAGTAGCTGCTGCCTTGGCAGGAACTAATGGGGATCCATAATAAACCCCAGGAAGAGTAGCTGCTGCCTTGGCAGGAACTAATGGGGATCCATAATAAACCCCAGGAAGAGTAGCTGCTGCCTCAACAGGAACTAATGGGGACCCATAATAAACCCCAGGAAGAGTAGCTGCTGCCTTGGCAGGAACTAATGGGGATCCATAATAAACCCCAGGAAGAGTAGCTGCTGCCTCAACAGGAACTAATGGGGACCCATAATAAACCCCAGGAAGAGTAGCTGCTGCCTTGGCAGGAACTAATGGGGATCCATAATAAACCCCAGGAAGAGTAGCTGCTGCCTTGGCAGGAACTAACGGGGATCCATAATAAACCCCAGGAAGAGTAGCTGCTGCCTTGGCAGGAACTAAATGGGGACCCATAATCCCTAATACAAAAATTAAAATACCAACATACATTTGAACTGTCACTTTAGTGTTAGTTTCCTTACATTATGCATCATTCAATTACATTACGTTAGTTGACGTTTCTTTTGTCTATCACGTCCGTGTAGTTGTTCCTTCATATTAGGCTAACGTAATACAAGTTGTGCAATAATTTGGGACATGTAGGCCCATTGGAATCATTATGGAATGAAGACCATATGTAGCGGTTTAAACCTGGAGCCTGGAGCACGGTTCACGACGACTGGACCGTTGTCATCACAGTTCCATGATGAGTGAGGATTGGTAGATTTTATAGGACTACTGTTCAATCCCCTATTGTACACTTTTCTCATACTAGCCAATGATTATGCATGCCTGGCTGGCTGGGTGCAGTGATTGGTGGAGCTGGGATGGGTTAACGAGGTTATGGGGTTTATTGTTACTGTACTGGGATAGGATACGATGGGCCCGAGCATCTCTGAGAATCAGAATAACTTTTATTCACCAAGAGGTGAAGGATGAGGATTATCAAGGTAGATTTACTACTACTACTACTATTCAACTCTTATTGTACACTTATCTCACCTTACAATATTTCATGGATTTGAACAATTGAATATGTCAACTTTCAGGATGAATCAAACCACTGTATTTTTGAATTACCAATATATTTTCTTTTACATTCCGGGAATGTTTTTTTGGCCCACAAAAACAAAGCGCATATGCAATGCCCTCACTCTGTCATTCAGAAACTTATTCCAGTGTCTGCCTGCCAGCTGAATATCTTTGCCAGCGTGTAGGCTACCTACCCCTCCACCTCCTCGTTCCCCTCCCCCTCCGAAGCTTAGCTGTATCCTACTGACGTTACAAGGGTGATTCAGAAATTAGGGATAGATTTTTCATGATAGAAGAATGGGTTCACTTTTTCAATGCTAGTTAAGGATACTATAGTTACCACGTTTCACATTGGATTTATTAATTACAAAAAGGTAAGACATACAGTGGGGAGAACAAGTATTTGATACACTGCCGATTTTGCAGGTTTTCCTACTTACAAAGCATGTAGAGGTCTGTCATTTTTATCATAGGTACACTTCAACTGTGAGAGACGGAATCTAAAACAAAAATCCAGAAAATCACATTGTATGGTTTTTAAGTAATTAATTTGCATTTTATTGCATGACATAAGTATTTGATCATCAAAAACAGTACTTTTTGGGGGTTCAACCCGGTTCAGAACTTTATTTTGAAGGTCGGAACAGTGGAAAGGAATTTAAAAAATAATGGTTCTGTTCAGAACAAAACGATTTAGAAAATAATTTGGGTTCCAACCCCCGCTGAGAAGTGTGTAAGAAAGGCGTACATTTCTTAAGTCTGAATCGGGCCCGTACTGTTTGGGAAAACATAATATTTACAGCGAGAAATGAACACAAAGAAACTCAACAGGATATAAATTCCAGCACATGCAGGAAGAATGTTGTGTTACATTAACAGGAAGCTTGGTCGGTCATTGTTTTTGATTGAATAAGTCTTCATTTCTTTGGCAGCACTGTTGAGAAACAGAACAGAACTGTGCCAGGTTTTCACTGTTGAGAAAACAGAACTGTGTGGCACGTTCTGACCTTAGTTCCTTTTTTATGTCTTTATTTTAGTTGGGGTGGGCATTCTATGTTGTTTTTCTATGTTTTGTTCTGTTGTTATATTTCTATGTGTTTGGCCTAGTATGGTTCTCAATCAGAGGCAGGTGTCAGTCGTTGTCTCTGATTGGGAGCCATATTTAGGTAGCCTGTTTTCTATTGTGTTTTGTGGGTGGTTGTTTCCTGTGTCTGTGTTTGCACCATACGGGACTGTTTCGGTTGTTTGTTTGTACTTTTGTTAAGTGTTCTGTTGATTTATTAAATATCTCATTATGGACACTTACCACGCTGCACATTGGTCCGATCCTTGCTACTCCTCTTCAGACGAAGAGGAAAACCGCTACAGAACCACCCACCAACCCAGGTTCCAAGCAGCGTGGTAAACAGGAGCAGAGGATTCTGGACTCATGGACATGGGAGGAGATACTAGACGGTAAGGGACCCTCGGCACAGGCTGGGGAATATCGCCGCCCCAAGGAAGAACTGGAGGCAGCGAAAGCTGAGCGGCGGCGATATGAGGAGGTAGCACGGCAGCGCGACAGGCACGAGAGGCAGCCCCCCAATTTTTTTTTGGGGGGGGGCACACGGGGAGTGTGGCAGAGTCAGGTTGGAGACCTGAGCCCACTCCTCGTGCTTATCGTAAGCAGCGTTGTACTGGTCAGGCACCGTGTTATGCGGTTAAGCGCACGGTGTCGCCAGTACGCGCCCATAGCCCGGTGCGCTATAGGACAGCCCCCCGAAAGTGTCATGCGAGTGTGGGCATCCAGCCGGGGCGTATTGTGCCCGCTCAGCGTGTCTGGTCTCCGGTACGCCATTTCGGTCCAGGGTATCCTGCGCCGGCTCTGCGTGCTGTGTCTCTGGGGCGCTGGGAGGGTGCAGTGCGTCCTATGCCTGCGCTCCGCTCGTGCCGGGCGAATGTGGGAATTGAGCCTAAGGGGGAGGTGTGCGTAGTATGCACCAGATCTCTAGTGCTCACCCACAGCCCGGTTCAACCTGTGCCTGCACTCTGGAGTGTCCGGGCTAGAGTAGTTATCCAGCCTTGGGGAGTGGTGCCAAGGCTGTGCACCAGAGCTCCAGTGCTCCCCCACAGCCCGGTCCTTCCGGTGCCTCCAAGCACCAGGCCTCCTGTAGGTCTCCCCAGCCTGGTGGGTCCTGTGGCATCCCCACGCACCAGGCGAGACGCTCCGTCTCCTCCCTCCAGGTTCTCTCTCCAGGCCAGAGCCGCCCATCTGTCCTGAGCTGCCCGGAGCCGCCCGTCTGTCCTGAGCTGCCGGAGCCGCCCGTCTGTCCTGAGCTGCCGGAGCCGCCCGTCTGTCCTGAGCTGCCAGAGCCGCCCGTCTGTCCTGAGCTGCCGGAGCCGCCCGTCTGTCCTGAGCTGCCGGAGCCGCCCGTCTGTCCTGAGCTGCCGGAGCCGCCCGTCTGTCCTGAGCTGCCGGAGCCGCCCGTCTGTCCTGAGCTGCCGGAGCCGCCCGTCTGTCCTGAGCTGCCGGAGCCGCCCGTCTGTCCTGAGCCGCCCGTCTGTCCGGAGCTGCCGGAGCCGCCCTCCTGTCCGGAGCTGCCGGAGCCGCCCTCCTGTCCGGAGCTGCCGGAGTCGCCCTCCTGTCCGGAGCTGCCCCTCAGTCCAGAGGCGCCCCTCAGTCCAGTGGTGCCCTTTACTAGGTTCTCCAATCCAGGGTCGGTGACAAGGGTCGCCGCTCCTAAGGGGTCACAGAAGTGGGCCGAGACTATGGTGGAGTGGGGTCCTCGTCCCGCTCCAGAGCCGCCACCGCAGTAAATGCCCACCCAGACCCTCCCCTATAGGTTCAGGTTTTGCGGCCGGAGTGATTTATTAAATATCTCATTATGGACACTTACCACGCTGCACATTGGTCCGATCCTTGCTACTCCTCTTCAGACGAAGAGGAAAACCGTTACACCGTGCCAGGTTTTCACTGTTGAGAAACAGAACAGAACTGTGCCAGGTTTTCACTGTTGAGAAACAGAATAGAACTGTCCAGGTTTTCACTGTTGAGAAACAGAATAGAACTCTGGCAGGTTTTCACTGTTGAGAAACAGAACAGAACTGTGCCAGGTTTTCACTGTTGAGAAACAGAATAGAACTGTGCCAGGTTTCATTCGGCGTGCATTAGGCTTACACACTAATGCCAGATAAAAAAAATACGTAAGAAAAACATCAATATAGCCTATAGATATGAATTTCCCTTTATTCAACCCGCCGGCCACCCACCCACCCTCATCCACCCAACCACCCACCCACATCCACCCTCACCCACCCACCCACCCTCATCCACCCACCCAACCTTCATCCACACAATATTCAATGACCCTAAACCCACCCGCCTCGCGGATATCACCGCAGGTTATGAGTAAACCCGCGCACTACTCACCCCGGTACACATACAGTAGCAGAGTCAGCGTGGGTTTGAAAAACCAACCCACTGCCCTTCTGGCTCACGTTACCTGTGTAATCTCCACTGTCCTATCCATTCAATAAAACCACTAAAAGTTTTACAAAACAAGAATAAAGCCTTCTGTCAAACTGTCCAATCTCTGTGGAGCAACACCTGACTACAAAGACATGCATTATAAATCTGTTTCCATTCTGAATATCAACTTCAGACAAGATCTTCTCCAGTGGAGGAAGTGACTCATGAGAAGTGTTCATGTCTTGAATTATTAGTGTTTTTTTTAAGAGATGTTTTTTTATACCAAAGTTGTTGATGTTCAGTGTTTTTATTCAATGCTTTCTTTAGTGTTTCGGCTACGTTGAAACAGGGGTACAAAAGTGAGCATATTGTGACCTTGCCTGTCCGATTTATAGTAACACCAGCCTTCACTGATTAGTGGTCTCAGGTGGACCATGGGATGAAGGTTTGCTAAATTGAGTATCTAACTTTTCTCCTTCTTCTCCTTCTTCTCCTTCTTCTTCTCATTCTTCTTCTTCTTCTTCTTCTTCTCATTCTTCTCATTCTTCTTCTTCTTCTTCTCATTCTTCTCCTTCTTCTTCTTCTCCTTCTCCTCCTTCTCCTTCTCCTTCTCCTTCTTCTTCTGTGTATGTCAGGTGGACCAGGGGGAGGTTTTGTACACCCAAAGTTTTGTGGAGTCGGTTGGATGGTCTGCCATGGACTCAATGACCTTCTCAGTGTTTTCCCCACCGGTTGCCCTGGAGACCCAGACCTTCAGGATGGACATCTCCTATGAGAATGCTGGAACCGACCGCAAATCACTGCTCCTCGTTAACACAGGTGTGTCGTCGGGGGAAATCATTGTTAAAATGGGTGAAGATCATGTGCAGCCCAATATGCAATGTTATAAATAATGGTTATTTAAAAAAAAAATAAGAATATTATGCAGTTAAGGGGCAATCGAACAGGCTTCCTCCTGATCGCCTCAGGTATTTATTTTAGTAGTCGAAATGTTAGCCACACATTTCTAATACATTTCATTTGTTCTGTTAATGCTAATCAAATCAAGTTTGGTGAAATGTTAGTGAAGTTAAAGACGCTCGTCTCTCATTGCATTCTAGGTGCAGTGGTGACAGAGGGTGCCAGTGTTGTCATCGACAAGTCCAAGCTGGATGCGTCTAACCTAATGTTCAAGCTGCCCACGCCCCAGCGCAACTCCCATGAGGTCTGGTTCCAGGTCAAGTCTCTACCCCGGCATGGCGTTATCGTGGTGGGAGAGAGGAACCTCAGTGTGGAGAAACCTAACTTCTCCCAGTACATCCTCGACGAGTATGGCATCACGTACCGCCACGACGACTCCGAGACGCGCCATGACAGCTTTGTCTTCGACGCCTGGCTGAACCCCAAGGGAAAGCCGGCCCAGCGCCCTCTAGACGTCAGCCAGGTGTGTATGATATGTAACCTAACTTGCATTTTCCACACATGTAGCCTACTGTCTATGGTTGGGCTGGTACGTGTCTGTTCATATTCAATCATGATTTTGTCTGTATGTACACACAGTGCATTCGGAAAGTATTCAGACCCTTGATTTTTGCCCACATTTTGTTAAGTTACAGCCTTTTCCTAAAATGTATTAAATACATGTTTTTCCTCATAAATCTACACACACTACCCCATAATGACATCACAATACCCCATAATGACATCACAATACCCCATAATGACATCACAATACCCCATAATGACAAAGCAAAAACAGGTTTCTAGACATTTTAGCAAATTTATAAAATAAACAGAAATACCTTATTTACATAAGTATTCAGACCCTTTGTTACGAGACTCGAAATTAAGCTCAGGTGCATCCTGTTTCCATTGATTATCCTTGAGATGTTTCTAAAAACCTGATTGGAGTCCACCTGTGGTAAATTCAATTGATTGGACATGATTTGGAAAGGCACACACCTGTCTAAATAAGGTACCACAGTTGACAGAGCATGTCAGAGAAAAGCCAAGCCATGGGATTGAAGGAATTTCTGTAGAGCTCCGAGACAGGTACAAAAACATTTATGCAGCATGGAAGGTCTCCAAGAAGACAGTGGCCTCCATCATTCTTAAATGGAAGAAGTTTGGAACCACCAAGCTACTTCTTAGAGCTGGCCGCCCGGCCAAACTGAGCAAACGGTGGAGAAGGACCTTGGTCAGAGAGGTGACCAAGAACCCGATGGTCACTCTGACAGAGCTCCAGAGTTTCTTTGTGGAGATGGGAGAACCTTCCAGAAGGACAACCATCTCAGCAGCACTCCACCAATCAGACCTTTATGTTAGAGTGGCCAGACTCTACCATGCCAAGCGTCACGTTTGGAGGAAACCTGCCACCATCCCTACGGTAAAGCAGGGTGGTGGCAGCATCATGCTGTGGGGATGTTTTTCAGCGGCAGGGACTGGGAGACTAGTCAGGATCGAGGCAAAGATGAACGGAGCAAAGAACAGAGAACATTGATGAAAACCTGCTCCAGAGTGCTCAGGACTGAAGACTGGGGCGAAGGTTCAACTGTCAACAGGACAACAACCCTAAGCACACAGCGAATAGCGCAGGAGTGGATTCGGGACAAGTCTCTGAATGTCCTTGAGTGGGCCAGCCAGAGCCCGGACTTGAACACGATCAAACTTCTCTGGAGAGACCAGAAAATAGCTGTGAAGCGATGCTCCAACCTGGCAGAGCTTGAGAGGATCTGCAGAGAAGAATGGGAGAAACTCCCCAAATACAGGTGTGCCAAGCTTGTAGCATCATACTCAAGGATGTAATCGCTGCCAAAGGTGCTTCAGCAAAGTACTGAGTAAAGGGTCTGAATACTTATGTAAATAAGGTATTTCTGTTTTTTTATTTTAATACATTTGCAAAAATGTCTAAATCTGTTTTTGCTTTGTCATTATATGGTATTGGGGTATTGTGATGTCATTATGGGGTATTGTGTGTAGATTGATGAGGAAAAACATGTATTTAATCCATTTTAAAATAAGGTTGTAACGTAACAAAATGTGGAAAAAGTCATGGGGTCTGAATACTTTCCGAATGCACTGTAATTGTGTATGCCGCTAAATGAATTGCCTCATTGAAGACATTGAAGTTCTGCTCTAAACGCTAAAGCAGTTTCTGTGTACATTGGACAATGAAGTCATCTTTTTCTTCTCTATCCAGGTGCTAGAAGAGTGGTTCAACATCACAGTGGTCCCGATCAACGACCAGCCACCCGTCCTGAAGACCAAAGCCCCCAGCCTGAGTGTGGTACAGGGGGACATAGTGGCCCTGGGGCTGCAGAACCTCAATGTGGAAGATCTGGACAACCCTTCAGAGGACATCCAGTACACTGTCGTCAGCAAGCCCGACAACGGCTATCTGGCCCTGGGAGGAAGCCTGAATGAGTCTGTGGTGTCCTTCACTCAGGCTCAGATCAACAGTGGGAAGGTGTACTTTGTCCATGATGGAAGCCAGGCTTCGGGGGTCTTCTATTTCAGTATCTCGGACGGCCACCACGAGCCGGTGTACAAGCTATTCAACCTGGAGTTGACAGAGATCACTATCTCCCTAGTTAACAACACAGGGCTGGCTCTGAAGCAGGGTCAGACCTGTGTAGCGTTAACCCAGGGGAGTCTGGCTGCAGAGACTAATGGGAAAACCACAGCGGTTCACTACCGGATCACCAAGCTGCCGCGGTACGGAAAGATCCTTTGGCTGGACAACCAGGATTTGAGGCAGTTTGAGCAGGAGGACTTAAGGACTGGTCGCTTGTTTTATCAAATGACGAGCTTCACATCTGGTCAGGACAGCTTTGAGTTCACTGTATTTACGTCGGAAGCTAACCTGACGAATCAGGTTGTCAACATCACAGTTAAGCCCCTGGTGAGGTTTGGCAAGAGGGTGAGAATACCCAATGGCATTGTGGTCAAACTCAACGCTGGTTTTCTCAATGCAACTGAGCTGGCTTCTCTAACAGGCAGCGACCCCATCTTCGAGGTCGTGTCCCAGCCAAAGTACGGCAAGCTGGCCCGAGGAAAAGCCAAAGCTGGTATGAAAACGGAACCGGTGGAGTCTTTCTCCTTTCAGGATGTGAAGCAGGGGAGGTTATCCATCGAGCTCAATGCTAACATGACTGAAGTGCAGGAGCTGAACGACTCGTTGGTTTTTGTCGTGAAAGCGGAGAACGTCCCACCTGCCAAGGGAGAGTTCCGCTTCACTGTCGTTCCGTACGATCCATCACTAGTCAGAAGAACAGAGAGTCCCATCCTGACCACCAGCAGTCTTTTCTCTCAGTCTCTGAACCAAACGAACCAAACGACAGTGTTTGGTATTGGGACAGCACTACCCTCCCTGTCCACCTCCTTCCTCTCCACTCAGAGACCCAGCAAGACCCACCAGAAGTTCAAAGGTCGCAATTACTGGGGAAACACCAACCGCAACGACTCGACAGGTACAACTTTGGGCAAACCCACCATGGGTAGAGGAGAAGACCTTTCTGAGATGCCCTTTATGATGACACCGGTCCGAGTAGAGTCATACCCACAGAGGACTTCCAACCCCCTATTGGTGATCCTACCTCTCCTGGTCCTGCTCCTATTGGTCATCATCCTGGTGGTGCTGTTTCTACTGCTGAGACGCAACAGGAAGAGGAAGCAGAAACCTCTGACCCTGAAACCGCTGCCCTCGCCCTCAACCCCACCGGCCTATCACGACCAGCCGCAGAGGAGCGCGGCCGTTCCCACGGTAACAGTGACTCCGCTGAGCCCAAGCCGCCCTGGAAGTCCTGCCTTGGACAGGCCGCTTCCTTTCGCCAATCAGGACTCAGTTAGCAACTCTGCATCACTGCCGAGCTGCTCATTGAAAGCTGTAAATCCAGAGAGTTCAGACCAGGTCATTAGGACCACACCCCCCACTCTACAGCAGAATCAGTACTGGGTATGACCCTGTAGCTGCTGCCACCTAGGGGAGGGATGGGGAAGTGCACTGTCTACCCTGTACACTAACATCCATTCCTTACACCCCCACCAGCCCCACTCATGGTTAAACTGTAAACCATGACACTAAGCTATTAGTTGTATCTGACATAATCAAAGCCTTTTCTACTTAGGCTGGTAGAGCACAATCAGTACAGGAAATTAGAACTGACAACCACTTTAAAACACAATCAGTAACTGGTAGCCTATAACTGAGCAGGTAAGTGACCGCTAGTCCGCCTCACCTCAACAACCTCTGAAACAGTTCTGGCTGGCTGGAAACATCATTCATGTTCTGTAGTACTATTGCAGAAGTTATCCCTCCAACCGTGACCCAGTGTGGGAAAGTAAAGTGCAGTGTGATGTGGGTGCAATTCAGATCACGGCCTTAGTAAGTATCCCGGCCGTAGTGACTCGATGTGTATAACTAACATGTTCATATTTGATGTTTGCTAGCATGATTGCATGATGTTTGCTAGCATGATTGCATGATGTTTGCTAGCATGATTGCATGATGTTTGCTAGCATGATTGCATGATGTTACTAGCATGATTACATGATGTTGCCCCCCTTCAGAGGACACATATTGTATATATTTTGTGGTTTTACAGCTTGTCTGCTACATATACATGTATTTTACATATACATCTATGAATCTCCATTAGTTCCTGCCAAGGCAGCAGCTACTCTTCCTGGGGTTTATTATGGATCCCCATTAGTTCCTGCCAAGGCAGCAGCTACTCTTCCTGGGGTTTATTATGGATCCCCATTAGTTCCTGCCAAGGCAGCAGCTACTCTTCCTGGGGTTTATTATGGATCCCCATTAGTTCCTGTCAAGGCAGCAGCTGCTCTTCCTGGGGTTTATTATGGATTCCCATTAGTCCCTGTCAAGGCAGCAGCTACTCTTCCTGGGGTTTATTATGGATCTTCATTAGTCCCTGCCAAGGCAGCAGCTACTCTTCCTGGGGTTTATTATGGATCCCCATTAGTTCCTGCCAAGGCAGCAGCTACTCTTCCTGGGGTTTATTATGGATCCCCATTAGTTCCTGCCAAGTCAACACCTGACCCCACGACTGAACAGTAGTCCAGGTGTGACAAAACTAGGGCCTGTAGGACCTGCCTTGTTGATAGTGCTGTTAAGAAGGTAGAGCATCGCTTTATTATGTACAGATTTCTCCCCATCTTAGCTACTGTTGTATCAATATGTTTTGACCATGACAGTTTACGATCCAGGGTTACCACAAGCAGTTTAGTCATCTCAACTTGCTCAATATCCAAATTATTTATGACAAGATTTAGTTGAGGTTTAGGATTTAGTGAATGATTTGTCCCAAATACAGTGCTTTTTAATTTTAAATTTAAATTTATTTAGGACTAGCTTCTTCGTTGCCACCCACTCTGAAACTAACTGTAGCTCTTTATTGCAGATTGTGAGCTAAAGATGAAAACCCTTTCCTACGAGTATTATTAGATTATTTATTGATATACTATGGCTTTCCAGTTTGCCCAACACAGCTATTTGTAAGGTTCATTTTAAATGAATGTTGTGATTTATTTTATTTTTTTACCATTCCTGAACCGGTGACCAAAAACAAGCTACACGGGGGCAATACCAGAATATATGATCTAGTGATTCTGTCTCTTCGCAGTAAAATCTACAGAGCTGAGATTGTTTTATACCCCATATATATAGCATTCTGTTGGTGGCAAGAATTTTGTATAAAAATGTACTTTTAAAATCTCTAAGTGTTGAATCAAGTGTTTTTTTTATCAGTTCATAAACCATGTGCCATGGAATCAGTACATCAAAAATCTCCTCCAATTTATTTTGCAACCTGTATGGTGCAGCTGTCAATACTTTTGTCCTCAGATGAAACTGGTATATTTTTCTATTTATGCCAGTTCCTTTCAGCCAATTTGTATCTTTAATATATGGCAGACAAACAAGTTCCCTACCTTCTCCCTATTCCACTTGCCTTCTCCATTTTTGTGGTAATGCTACAATCGGTTGGTTGTTTGTTTGGATTGAGCAGACATTCCCATATATTTTCGATAGCTGCATATGTGACATAACTCCTCCGTTTCTATTCATCATATAATTAATACATACAATATATATATATATATTTTAATCCATAAAGAAAAATCATGGTTACATGACGTCGCTAGCATGGTTACATGACGTCGCTAGCATGGTTACATGACGTCGCTAGCATGGTTACATGACGTCGCTAGCATGGTTACATGACGTCGCTAGCATGGTTACATGACGTCGCTAGCATGGTTACATGACGTCGCTAGCATGGTTACATGACGTCGCTAGCATGGTTACATGACGTCGCTAGCATGGTTACATGACGTCGCTAGCATGGTTACATGACGTCGCTAGCATGGTTACATGACGTCGCTAGCATGGTTACATGACGTCGCTAGCATGGTTACATGACGTCGCTAACATGGTTACATGACGTCGCTAGCATGGTTACATGACGTCGCTAGCATGGTTACATGACGTCGCTAGCATGGTTACATGACGTCGCTAGCATGGTTACATGACGTCGCTAGCATGGTTACATGACGTCGCTAACATGGTTACCTGGTTGATGTATGTTCTATTCAGTCCTTCTCATTGGGTTATTATGATAAACATAGTAGTGGGTATAACCGTAGTTGTATAAAAATGAGTAGATTGATACTGTGAATTACTAAATACACTGACTGACAATGAAATAGACGTATTTTCTATATAAAAAAATAATGGGATCATCAATTTATATGATTGTGCATATTTTATATATTTCATATGTGTTGTGTATTATCTTTAGCAGCTATTTAAAAATATATATGTATTATTCAGGTATTCATAAGAGATAATTTCTTGTAAAATATTTAGGT
>NC_092104.1:4696331-4746773 GCF_045679555.1 Salvelinus alpinus | reverse complement strand
AGATATGAATATTGCATTGACTTTCATTGATTGGTATTGTGTAATATGACATCACATACTTGCAGCAATTCAATGGGTTTACAGCCAAGGAAGTCCTTGTAATAATGACCAATGTGGTTGTTAATTTCAAGGGACTGACGGAAGCTGACTCACTGACCTTCACATGTACTATTTAAGCAATAAGGCCCGAGGGGGTGTGCTATATGGCCAATATACCAAGGCTAAGGGATGTTCTTATGCAAGACGCAACACGGAGTGCCTGGATACAGCCCCTAGCTGTGGTATTTGTCTGCAAGTATGTGATGTCATATGAGTGAATATATTGTATAGAAATATATTGTAGAAATGTATGGCCAATTTCGATCTTGCCCTATTTATCAAAAGTGTTGGGAAAAACAATAATCAACTGACTGGCTTTCTTGATGTCTATAGTATTCTCTCTGGTATGCAATCTGGTTTCTGCTCAGGTTATGGATGTGTCACTGCAACCTTAAAGCTCCTAAATGATGTCACCATTGCCCTTGATTCTAAACAATGTTGTGCTGCTATTTTTTATTGACTTGGCCAAAGCTTTTGATACGGTAGACCATTCCATTCTTGTGGGCCGGCTAAGGAGTATTGGTGTCTCTGAGGGGTCTTTGGCCTGGTTTGCTAACTATCTCTCTGAGTGCAGTTTATAAAGTCAGAACATCTGTTGTCTCAGCCACTGCCTGTCACCAAGGGAGTACCCCAAGGCTCGATCCTAGGCCCCACGCTCTGCTCAATTTACATCAACAACATAGCTCAGGCAGTAGGAAGCTCTCTCATCCATTTATTTACAGATGATACATTCTTATACTCAGCTGGCCCCTTCCTGGATTTTTTTGTTAAACACTCTACAACATAGCTTTCTCTGCCCTTAACCTTGTTCTGCACAACTCCAAAACAAAGGTCATGTGGTTTGGTAAGAAGAATGCCCCTCTCCTCACCGTTGCGATTACTACCTCTGAGAGTTTAGAGCTTGAGGTAGTCACCTCATACAAGTACTTGGGGGTATGGCTAGACGGTACACTGTCCTTCTCTCAGCACATATCCAAGCTGCAGGCTAAGGTTAAATCTAGACTTGGGTTCCTGTATTGTAATATCTCCTCTTTCACCCCAGTTGACAAACTAACCCTGATTCAGATGACCATCCTACCCATGCTAGATTACAGAGATGTCATTTATAGATCGGCAGGTAAGGGTGCTCTCGAGCGGCTAGATGTTCTTTACTATTCGGCCATCAGATTTGCCTCCAATGCTCCTTATAGGACACATCACTGCACTCTATACTCCTCTGTAAACTGGTCATCTCTGTATACCTGACGCAAGACCCACTGGTTGATGCTTATTTATAAAACCCTCTTAGGCCTCACTCCCCCCTATCTGAGATATTTACTGCAGCCCTCATCCTCCACATACAACACCCGTTCTGCCAGTCACATTCTGTTCAAGGTCCCCAAAGCACACATCCCTGGGTCGCTCCTCTTGTTGCACGAGCTGCAAAAAACACTCAAACTGGACAGTTTTATCTCCATTTCTACATTCAAAGACTCAATCATGGACACTCTTACTGACAGTTGTGGCTGCTTCGCGTGATGTATTGTTGTCTCTCTACCTTTTTACCCTTTGTGCTGTTGTTTTGTGCCTAACAATGTCTGTACCATGCTGTGCTGTTGTCATGTTGTGTTGCTACCATGCTGTGTTGTCATGTGTTGCTACCTTGCTATGTTGTTGTCTTAGGTCTCTCTATATGTAGTGTTGTCTCTCTTGTCGGGATGTGTGTTTTGTCCTATATTTCTATTTAATTTATTTTTAATCCCAGCCCCCATCCCCTGCAGGAGGCCTTTTGGTAGGCCGTCATTGTAAATAAGAATATGTTCTTGACTGACTTACCTATAGTTAAATAAAAATAAAAAATTTAAAAGCATGCCAATTCTGTGACGTTGTGTGTTGTGACATGGCCTTTTATTGTCTCTAGCACGAGGTGCACCTATGTAATGATCATGCTGTTTCATCAGCTTCTTGATATGCCACACCTGTCAGGCCGTGATGCAACCCGGTCAGGACGCAACGGTAGTATTTGGAGAGGACCTGGGGTGGCATGCTGAATCTTTACAGCCGCCTCAGGAAGTAGAGATGCTGTCGCGCCCTCTTGACCAGACTGCTGGTGTTGTTGGTCCGTGACAAAGCCCCTCGGTGACGTGGATTCCGAGGAACTTAAAAAACTGCTGATTGATGATGGCGTTGGTGCAAAATTAAAAATACAGTAACTGCTTTTTAAACGATATACATGCAGTGGAAAACTACAGTGTACTATATTATATATAAAATACAGACAGACCGTCTGGTAACTGTGATTGAGCTCACTGAAACAAGAGACACTGTAGTGTAGCTCAATTAAAAGGGTCCATCAGGCAACATATTAATTACTATTATCACTACTGCTCTCTGGTGTCTCTTAATTACTTTGGTTGAATGGATATGAAACAGCACCTAGGGAATAAGCCATCTGTAGTAGTGTGTGTTGGTTGGTTGGTTAACATGTTTTCAGCTGGTTCTGTGCAGTAGTCTGGTCCCAGATTCTAGGGAATAAGCCATCTGTAGTAGAGTGTGTTGGTTGGTTGGTTAACATGTTATCAGATGGTTCTGTGCAGTAGTCTGGTCCCAGATTCTAGGGAATAAGCCATCTGTAGTAGAGTGTGCTGATTGGTTGGTTAACATGTTTTCAGATGGTTCTGTGCAGTAGTCTGGTCCCAGATTCTAGGGAATAAGCCATCTGCGGTAATGTGTGTTGGTTGGTTAACATGTTTTCAGATGGTTCTGTGCGGTAGACAGGTCCCAGATCAGTTTGTGCTGCCTTGCCAACTCCATTGCGATGTGATAACGAGGACTGCACAAACAGATCTGGGACCAGACTAGTTGTTCGGGTTCCCAAAACAACCTAATGCAATCAGAGAATCACAAGATGAGGTCCGTCAGCTGTCAGTAAAAGCCTTTTTATCGTGGTGAATGTCAGGAGTCAGGAGATAAACAAGTAATCTAATTATAATAACGCACAGAGATCTCTTCTCCTGCTGAGAGGACGTCACAATGAGTCAGTCCACATGACTAAGAAAAAAAAGGTAGCCTATGAGAGAAGCAAAAGGTGAAACATATATATCAATATATATTTACAAATATATTTCCTAACAGCCCAGTGTTTGGTGAAGTGTTTTGGAAGGTAGCCTTTTTTGGGTGTAAGAATACTCTTGTTCCATTGTAAAATTTAAGTCAGCACAATATAGATGCCTCTCAATACAGTATCCTCAACAATACCCTCGGTTCATAGTTCATAGATTCCGACGATGTACGGATTGATTTACCCACTTTCTTTGGCCTGAGCTTGATAGACAAGAGTGAGAAATAACACTTTGAGTGTGTCTGAAGTAATGCACTCTAAAGCTACTAGGGTGCCAATCTGTAGCTAGGGAATAGGGTGCCAATCTGTAGCTAGAGAATAGTGTGCCAATCTGTAGCTAGGGAATAGGGTGCCATTCTGTAGCTAGGGAATAGGGTGCCAATCTGTAGCTAGGGAATAGGATGCAAATCTGTAGCTAGGGAATAGTGTACCAATCTGTAGCTAGGGAATAGGGTGCCAATCTGTAGCTAGGGAATAGGGTGCAAATCTGTAGCTAGGGAATAGGGTGCCAATCTGTAGCTAGGGAATAGGATGCAAATCTGTAGCTAGGGAATAGTGTACCAATCTGTAGCTAGGGAATAGGGTGCCAATCTGTAGCTAGGGAATAGGGTGCAAATCTGTAGCTAGGGAATAGGGTGCCAATCTGTAGCTAGGGAATAGGGTGCCAATCTGTAGCTAGAGAATAGGGTGCCAATCTGTAGCTAGGGAATAGGGTGCCAATCTGTAGCTAGGGAATAGGGTGTCAATCTGTAGCTAGGGAATAGGGTGCCATCTGTAGCTAGGGAATAGGGTGCCAATCTGTAGCTAGGGAATAGGGTACCAATCTGTAGCTAGGGAATAGGGTGCCAATCTGTAGCTAGGGAATAGGGTGCCAATCTGTAGCTAGGGAATAGGGTGCCAATCTGTAGCTAGGGAATAGGGTGCCAATCTGTAGCTAGGGAATAGGGTGCCAATCTGTAGCTAGGGAATAGGGTGCAAATCTGTAGCTAGGGAATAGGGTGCCAATCTGTAGCTAGGGAATAGGGTGCAAATCTGTAGCTAGGGAATAGGGTGCCAATCTGTAGCTAGGGAATAGGGTGCCAATCTGTAGCTAGGGAATAGGGTGCCAATCTGTGGCTAGGGAATAGTGTGCCAATCTGTGGCTAGGGAATAGGGTGCCATCTGTAGCTAGGGAATAGGGTGCCAATCTGTGGCTAGGGAATAGGATGCCAATCTGTGGCTAGGGAATAGGGTGCCAATCTGTAGATAGGGAATAGGGTACCAATCTGTAGCTAGGGAATAGGGTGCCAATCTGTAGATAGGGAATAGGGTGCCAATCTGTAGCTAGGGAATAGGGTGCCAATCTTTAGCTAGGGAATAGGGTGCCAATCTGTAGCTAGGGAATAGGGTGCCAATCTGTAGCTAGGGAATAGGGTGCCAATCTGTAGCTAGGGAATAGGGTGCCAATCTGTAGCTAGGGAATAGGGTGCCAATCTGTAGCTAGGGAATAGGGTGCCAAACTGGAGCTAGGGAATAGTGTACCAATCTGTAGCTAGGGAATAGGGTGCCAATCTGTAGATAGGGAATAGGGTACCAATCTGTAGCTAGGGAATAGGGTGCCAATCTGTAGCTAGGGAATAGGGTGCCAATCTGTAGCTAGGGAATAGGGTGCCAATCTTTAGCTAGGGAATAGGGTGCCAATCTGTAGCTAGGGAATAGGGTGCCAATCTGTAGCTAGGGAATAGGGTGCCAATCTGTAGCTAGGGAATAGGGTGCCAATCTGTAGCTAGGGAATAGGGTGCCAATCTGTAGCTAGGGAATAGGGTGCCAAACTGGAGCTAGGGAATAGTGTACCAATCTGTAGCTAGGGAATAGGGTGCCAAACTGTAGCTTGGGAATAGGGTGCCAATCTGTGGCTAGGGAATAGGGTGCCATTTCAGACCAACCCTTGGAGTATGTCCATATCAACAGTAGCAGAAGCCATGGATTACAGGCAACATCCGCACTGAGCTAAAGGCTAGAGCTGCTGCTTTCTAGGAGCGGGACACTAATCCGGACGCTTATAAAAGCGTGACCACCGACGATCCATCAAACAGGCAAAGGGTCAAGGACTTAGACTATTACGCCAGCTCTGATGCTTGCTGGATGTGGCAGGGCTGGCTAACTATCACAAACTTTTACAAAGGGAAACCCAGCCGTAAACTGCTCAGTGATGCGAGCCTACCAGACGAGCTAAACGCCTTCTTTGCTCGCGTCGAGGCAAGCAACACTAAACCATTCACAAGGCCTCCCGAGTGGCGCAGCGGTCTAAGGCACTGCATTTCAGTGCAAGAGGTGTCACTACAGTCCCTGGTTTGAATACAGGCTGTATCACATCCGGCTGTGATTAGAAGTCCCATAGGGTGGAGAACAATTGGCCCAGCGTCGTCCGGGTTTGACCGGGGTAGGCCGTCATTGTAAATAAGAATTTGTTCTTAACTGACTTGCCTAGTTAAATGAAGGTTAAATAAAAAGGCCAGAAGGATTACCAGGATGTGTTCTCAGAGCATGTGTTGGCAAGTGGCTTCACTGTGATTTACAACTTCTTCCTGACCCAGTCTGAAATACCTACATGTTTCAAGCAGACCACCCTATTCCCTGTGCCCAAGAATGCCAAGGTAACCTGTCTAAATTACTATTGCGTCTTAGCACTCACATCTATAGCCATGAAATGCTTTGAAAGGCTGCTCACATCAACACACTCACCTTAGACACCTTGGACCCACTCCAATTCGTCATACCCACCCCAACAGATCCACAGATGACGCAATCTCTATTGCACTCCACACTGCCCTCTAATCTGTGTCAAACCCACACAGCCCCTTGGTCTGCACTGGTACATGTTACTGCACTGCTCAACTGGACTCATGACAGCACTAGTCTTGTGGAGAAACGTGACATATGACATATCCCGTGATGATAGCAGTGAGCACAAGATGTCGTAAAGATGACGTTTATTTCTTTACGTTTGTCAGTGAGACCAGTTTGCGTTGGACACCATTCCATTTTGTCTGAGATTAACATTAGCTTCCTCTCTCTCTTCCTATTGTCTTAAAAAAAACAAAAAAACATTGATCTTGCCTTTGATTTAACAGCTAGCTAGAGCCATCAGCTCATCAACATGATGTATATAATTAGATCATAATTACCCCCAATCTACTGGTACGATAGGAGAGGTGTAATTACACATTCTTTCTCCCAGTGCAGAACATGTCTTCACAACGCTCTTTTTAAAATGTAATTTTTTTTTTAAAGAACATTTTAATTTCACCTTTATTTAACAAGGTAGGCCAGTTGAAAACAAGTTCTCATTTACAACTGTGACCTGGCCAAGATAAAGCAAAACAACAACACAGAGTTACACATAAACAAACATACAGTCAGTAACACAAAAGAAAAGAAAAATAGAAAAATCTATGTACAGTGTAAATGTAGAAGAGTAGGGAGGAAAGGCAATAAATAGGCCATAGAGGCGGAAATAATTACAATTTAGCATTAACACTGGAGTGATAGATGATGCAGATGATGATGTGCAAGTAGAGATACTGGGGTGCAAAAGAGCAAGAGGATAAATAACAATATGGGGATGAGGTAGTCGAGTGTGCTATTTACAGATTGGCTGTGTACAGGTACGGTGATAGGTAAGTTGCTCAGACAGTTTACCGATCACTGTACCTGTACACAGTGCACATTCAGTTAGGCTTTACAGAATTTCAAAGAAAAGATAAACCTAAATACTGCTCTTGCTCCTGTCACTGTTTTATTAAAGCTTTACAGAACTGATAGGCCTGTCTTGTCAAATAAAACTGAGCATGTGCAAAGAGTGGAGTGAATCGTCCATCTTCCAAATGTATTGGCTAACAAAAGGGATTCCGGTAGAAGCTGGTGATTTATTTTCTTCGTGTCGTGTCAGATTGAACAACAAGCTGGGAGAAAAGGGGAGGAGCCTGCTCTAAAACAAGACAACAACAGGAACTTGTGACTGGATAAGGAGAGTCATGGTGTTGTGATCAGAGGAAACAGAGGAGCCAGTCTTAACCACCAGGTCAAAGGTCACATCAGCAGTTTCAGCAACGGTTTAGCCAGTCTTCTTAACCACCAGGTCAAAGGTCACATCAGCAGTTTCAGCAATAGATTAGTCATTCTTCTCAACCACCAGGTCAAAGTTCACATCAGCAGTTTCAGCAATAGTTTAGTCATTCTTCTCAACCACCAGGTCAAAGGTCACATCAGCAGTTTCAGCAACAGATTAGTCAGTCTTCTCAACCACCAGGTCAAAGGTCACATCAGCAGTTTCAGCAACGGTTTAATTTGATGATTCCCTTGAGAAATATTCAAATATGAACTAATAGGGTGACAGAAAGAGGGAACTGAAGCCCAGAAAAAAGCAAGTATGGGTAACTGCATACAAATTAACATGGCAGGTTAGGAGAATTAAAATGTCAGGTTAGGAGAACTAGCCTAGCAGGTTAGTAGAACTAGCCTAGCAGGTTAGTAAAACTAGCCTAGCAGGTTAGTAGAACTAGCCTAGCAGGTTAGGAGAATTAACATGCCAGGTTAGGAGAACTAGCCTAGCAGGTTAGGAGAATTAACATGTCAGGTTAGGAGAACTAGCCTAGCAGGTTAGGAGAATCAACATGACAGGTTAGGAGAACTAGCCTAGCAGGTTAGGAGAACTAACCTAGCAGGTTAGGAGAACTAGCCTAGCAGGTTAGGATAACTAACCTAGCAGGTTAGGAGAACTAGCCTAGCAGGTTAGGAGAACTAACCTAGCAGGTTAGGAGAACTAGCCTAGCAGGTTAGGAGAACTAACCTAGCAGGTTAGGAGAACTAGCGTAGCAGGTTAGGAGAACTAGCCTAACAGGTTAGGAGAACTAGCCTAGCAGGTTAGGAGAACTAACCTAGCAGGTTAGGAGAATTAACATGCCAGGTTAGGAGAACTAGCCTAGCAGGTTAGGAGAATTAACATGTCAGGTTAGGAGAACTAGCCTAGCAGGTTAGGAGAACTAACCTAGCAGGTTAGGAGAACTAGCCTAGCAGGTTAGGAGAATGAGGTTAAGGTCAGGAAAAGGGTTAGGCTTAGCTAAAGTGCTAAGGAAGCAGCAAGTAGCCACGCAAAACGATCTTGAGTGGCAACCAATCTGCCCAATTAGCTGTTAGATTTCCATTTGTGGACCCCTCCCACTTATTTGGCAATGTCCACTTTCAAACACTCCACGTATGACTCAAAGAAAGTGCTGACTTCAGGTCCGAAAGAGTTCTCAGTTCCACATGTGTCTGTCTGGCTGAAGCATCGCACACACACACACACACACACACACACACACACACACACACACACACACACACACACACACACACACACACACACACACACACACACACACACACACACACACACACACACATGGCGAGCAGTGCGGCTGCTGTTAACATCATAACGTTATCTGTCTGGAACGTAGCATACGTGTAATGCCAACCTGAGGCCCCAGCCAGCCACGCTTGCAGTTCAATGTAGATGTTTTCTACTGTATATCAGAGGAGGCTGGTGGGAGGAGCTATAGGAGGACGGGCTCATCGGAATGGAATAAATGGAACGGTATCAAACACATCAAACATATGGAAACCACGCTTGACTCCGTTCCATTTATACCATTCCAATGAGCCCGTCCTCCTATAGCTCCTCCCACCAGCCTCCTCCTATAGCTCCTCCCACCAGCCTCCTATAGCTCCAATGAGCCCGTCCTCCTATAGCTCCTCCCACCAGCCTCCTCCTATAGCTCCTCCCACCAGCCTCCTATAGCTCCAATGAGCCCGTCCTCCTATAGCTCCTCCCACAGCCTCCTCCTATAGCTCCTCCCACCAGCCTCCTATAGCTCCAAAGAGCCCGTCCTCCTATAGCTCCTCCCACCAGCCTCCTATAGCTCCTCCCACCAGCCTCCTATAGCTCCAAAGAGCCCGTCCTCCTATAGCTCCTCCCACCAGCCTCCTATAGCTCCTCCCACCAGCCTCCTATAGCTCCTCCCACCAGCCTCCTATAGCTCCTCCCACCAGTCTCATATAGCTCCTCCCACCAGCCTCCTATAGGTCCTCCCACCAGCCTCCTATAGCTCCTCCCACCAGCCTCCTATAGCTCCAATGAGCCCGTCCTCCTAAAGCTCCTCCCACCAGCCTCCTATAGCTCCTCCCACCAGCCTCATATAGCTCCTCCCACCATCCTCCTATAGCTCCTCCCTCCAGCATCCTATAGCTCCAATGAGCCCGTCCTCCTATAGCTCCTCCCACCAGCCTCCTATAGCTCCTCCCACCAGCATTCTATAGCTCCAATGACCCCATCCTCCTATAGCTCCTCCCACCAGCCTCCTATAGCTCCTCCCACCAGCCTCCTATAGCTCCAATTAGCCCGTCCTCCTATAGCTCCTCCCACCAGACTCCTATAGCTCCTCCCACCAGCATCCTATAGCTCCAATGAGCCTGTCCTCATATAGCTCCTCCCACCAGCCTCATATAGCTCCAATGAGCCCGTCCTCCTATAGCTCCTCCCACCAGCCTCCTATAGCTCCTCCCACCAGCCTCTTATAGCTCCTTCCACCAGCCTCCTATAGCTCCAATGACCCCGTCCTCCTATAGCTCCTCCCACCAGCATCCTATAGCTCCAATGAGCCTGTCCTCCTATAGCTCCTCCCACCAGAATCATATAGCTCCTCCCACCCATCCTCCTATAACTCCTCCCACCAGCCTCCGATAGCTCCTCCCACCAGCATCCTATAGCTCCAATAACCCCGTCCTCCTATAGCTCCTCCCACCCATCCTCCTATAGCTCCTCCCACCAGCCTCCTATAGCTCCTCCCACCAGAATCATATAGCTCCTCCCACCTGTCCTCCTATAGCTCCTCCCACCTTCCTCCTCGGCTATATATCCCCTCCCTACTGCTCAACACTGCAGTATAGTTTAACCAACAGTCTTTCTTACTCAATTATTATTTTTATTTTCAAAGAAGAATACATATTGACTAACATGGTATTATCCTGTCCAACTTTTTTATAGTGTGAGAGACTGTGTGAAGAGAGATAGAGAGGTACAGTAAAGAGACAGAGAGGGTAGAGAGAGAGTTAGAGAAAGAGAGGTACAGTAGAGAGAGAAGGTAGAGAGAGAGAGTTAGAGAAAGAGAGATACAGTAGAGAGAGAAGGTAGAGAGAGAGAGTTAGAGAGAAAGAGAGATAGAGGTACAGTAGAGAGAGAAGGTAGAGAGAGAGAGTTAGAGAGAAAGAGAGATAGAGAGGTACAGTAGAGAGAGAAGGTAGAGAGAGTTAGAGAAAGAGAGATACAGTAGAGTAGAGAGAGAAGGTAGAGAGAGAGAGTTAGAGAGAAAGAGAGATAGAGAAAGGGTAGAGTGAGAGTAGAGAGAGCGAGTAGAAAGATGGGGAGAAAAGGACTGTGCCCTGTGGTATTAGATTATACTCTGTGAGACAAGAGAGACAAAGAGCTGCTGGCTGAATGGTTTAGCTAGAGAGGTTCTACACAGACATACCCAGATGGCTAATCAAATGTTCATGTTATTCACATTTACAGCAATGGCTTGTTATCACAATCTGTTCACTGTGCTTTATGGACGGAACATGACAACATGATGTGTTCTCAAAATAATGAGTCAGTAAACCATGTACATGTTATTTCCTCAGGTTGGGTGTTGGTTTTGAGCTGTGAAATATCTCATTGGGATACAGAATGTAACGTAACTGTGTTTACAATCCAGTGTAGAATTCTCTGGTTTCAGGGGATGGTACTACATATAAACAAGGTCTCTGTTTTTCACCTTCAACTGTAACCATAGTTACAGCCTCACCCTGTCACAAAGAGGCTAAAAATCTAAAAGATAATGCACCATCCAATAGAATTTACCCTGCCTCCTCACCAAAACATTGTAAACACTGACTCTCTCACTGTCCCCAATTATAGCTGCCTCCTGACCAAAACATTTTAAACACTGACTCTCTCACTGTCCCCAATTTACCCTGCCTCCTCACCAAAACATTTTAAACATTGACTCTCTCACTGTCCCCAATTATAGCTGCCTCCTCACCAAAACATTTTAAACACTAATTCTCTCACTGTCCCCAATTTACCCTGCCTCCTCACCAAAACATTTTAATCACTGACTCTCTCACTGTCCCCAATTATAGCTGCCTCCTGACCAAAACATTTTAAACACTGACTCTCTCACTGTCCCCAATTTACCCTGCCTCCTCACCAAAACATTTTAAACACTGACTCTCTCACTGTCCCCAATTTACCCTGCCTCCCCACCAAAACATTTTAAACACTGACTCTCTCACTGTCCCCAATTTACCCTGCCTCCTCACCAAAACATTTTAAACACGGACTCTCTCACTGTCCCCAATTTGGGTAGAGTGCCACTTCCTAATCTGCCACCACAACGGCCCAGTGCATTTATCATCTTCAAAAAAGCTAATCTCTCTTCTGTTCTGTTCGGTGGCCCTCTTTTGTTCTGTTCGGGGCTGGCAGTGGCAACCCAACTCTCTCAGTCGTCACGTCAGAGCGCTGCAGACAGTAAATGAGATTGTAATTGCCAGAGAGTTGAGAGGAATCAGCCATGTTATTGACATGACAATCAAAATATATGTAATATTTTAAATTTGCCTTAGTTTTGCACACTCTTGGCATTCTCCCAACCAGCTTCATGAGGTAGTCACCTGGAATGCATTGCAATTATAAAATATATATATTTCACCTTTATTTAACCAGGTAGGCTAGTTGAGAATAAGTACTCATTTGCAACTGCGACCTGGCCAAGATAAAGCAAAGCAGTGTGACACAGACAACAACACAGAGTTACACATGGAGTAAACAATAGACAAGCCAATAACACAATAAACAAGTCAATGACACAGTGGAAAAGGAAAGTCTATATACAGTGTGTGCCGACTAGAGCATGCAGGTCGCAGTGGTGGGTAGTATAAAGTGATTTGGTAACAAAACGGATGGCACTGTGATAGACTGCATCCAGTTTGCTGAGTAGAGTGTTGGAAGCTATTTTGTAGATGACATCGCCGAAGTCGAGGATCGGTAGGATAGTCAGTTTTACGAGGGTAAGTCTGGCGGCGTCTAGATTTGATTTTGGATTGGAGATGTTTAATATGAGTCTGGAAGGAGAGTTTACAGTCTAGCCAGACACCTATGTATTTATAGTTGTCCACATATTCTAGGTCGGAACCGTCCAGGGTGGTGATGCTAGTCGGGCGGGCGGGTGCGGGCAGCGAACGGTTGAAAAGCACGCATTTAGTTTTACTAGCGTTTAAGAGCAGTTGGAGGCCACGGAAGGAGTGTTGTATGGCATTGAAGCTCGTTTGGAGGTTAGTTAGCACAGTCTCCAAGGAAGGGCCAGAAGTATACAGAATGGTGTCGTCTGCGTAGAGGTGGGTCAGAGAATCACCAGCAGCAAGAGCGACATAATTGATGTATACAGAGAAAAGAGTCGGCCCAAGGATTGAACCCTGTGGTACCCCCATAGAGACTGCCAGAGGTCCGGACAACATACCTTCCGATTTGACACACTGAACTCTGTCTGCAAAGTAGTTGGTGAACCAGGCGAGGCAGTCATTAGAAAAACCAAGGCTATTGAGTCTTCGCGGTGTCGCGCCTGAGAGGCCTGTTGGAATCCTCGGGCAGATTATGTCGGTATTCCAGTCGTAGAGGATCGGTGGGGTTCCGTGCCCCGTATCGGCAGTAGAAAGGGTCCGGATATTGTAGCCCAGGAGTGAGCCGGGAGATGGGTCTAGCATGGGCTAGCCCCGGGCTAGTTGGTGCTCGTTCCGGGACGGAAACGTTAGCCAGCAGTTGTCAACTCAGGTTGCGGTTAGCTAGCTGCGATGATCCAGATGAAAAAGTTCAGAGTTTGTGGTAGGAATCCGGAGATATGGAGAGAAAAATAGGTCCGGTATGTTCTGGTTTGAAGCGCGTTGTACGAACTGGCGAGAGCTTTCCGAGCTAAAGGTTAGCTGATGACCGCTAGCAGTGGTTAGCTGACTGATAGCTGATAGCTGGTAGCTAGTTAGCTAGCTAGCTTCAGTTGAGGTATTCCAGTTTGGAGGTAAATAGAAATACTTTAGGAAAAAAACAAAAACAGATCCACACCACATTGGGTGAGGCGGGTTGCAGGAGAGTATTTTGAAGTTGAGGTTTAGGAAAAATATTAAAAAGAACGCGAAGAAAAAGATATATACACATGGGACGAGACAAGACAAAGACAAAGACGTCTGACTGCTACGCCATCTTGGAAGCCCTTTTGATTTGTTTAACACTTTTTTGGTTACTACATGATTCCATATGTGTTATTTCATAGTTTTGATGTTTTCACTATTATTCTACAGTGTAGAAAATAGTAAAAAATTAAGAAAAACCCTGGAATGAACAGGTGTATCCAAACTTTTGACTGGTGCTGTATATTATCCATGTCCTTGTTCAGCCACGACTCGGAGAAACATACTGTAGGATATTGCAGTTCCTCAGGTCCCGTTGATAGGATAGTATCGAACGGAGCTCGTCCAGTTTGTTCTCCAGTGACTGTACGTTCGCCAAAAGAATGGAGGGTAGGGGGCGGTTTCATCAGTTTGCCCACCCGTCTGCTCCTTTTGCTGCTCCTCTTCATGCGAAGGACGAGGATTTGGACCTGGTCCGGGAGGAGCCGTAAATATTTAGCCTCCGATTCGTTAAAGAAAAACCTTCGTCCAGTCCGAGGTGAGTAATCGCTGTTCTGATGTACAGAAGCTTGTTTCGGTCATTAAAAAAAAGTTACACAACGCGAGAAAACACACAGAAGAGCACAACTGGTTAAGATCCCGTAAAACGTCAGACATCCCCTCCGTGGCCATTCTTTTTTTTCAAAAACTATCTCTGTGCTTGATTGAGCTTATCTGGCTTAACGGACAAAAAGAATAGTCCCAAAACTGTAAACCCCACCCAGTTGGCACTCCAGGCAGGCTAGAGAAAACTCAAGTATTTGAAATGATTTCCAATAATAGTTGAACCCAGGTCTGCAGACAACACAGAGAGGTAACAGCTGGGTCTCTCCCACTTTGACAGAAGTGCATTGAACAATACTTAGGCTGTGTCCAAAATTGCACTCTATTCACTATATAGTGCACTATAGAATACAAAGACAAAATCAGACAAGTGTGTTTGTGCCTGTGTGGGTGTGTATAGTTGCATGTGTGTGTGTGTGTCTTGGAGAGTAGCCAGACAGTGGGAGGGAGGGGTTTGTGGGGGGGGGGGGGAAGCAGTCAGCGTTTTTCAGCCGGCAACATGAATGAGGCCTCACGACAGCTGAGTGGCGTGCCGGGACTATAAAAACCAGAAGTCAGGCTGAAGAATGCTTACGGCTCTGCTCCCACATTTCAGAACCTTCATTCTACCAGGTACAGACGTCCTTCATTCTACCAGGTACAGACGTCCTTCATTCTACCAGGTACAGACGTCCTTCATTCTACCAGGTACAGACGTCCTTCATTCTACCAGGTACAGACGTCCTTCATTCTACCAGGTACAGACGTCCTTCATTCTACCAGGTACAGACGTCCTTCATTCTACCAGGTACAGACGTCCTTCATTCTACCAGGTACAGACATCCTTCATTCTACCAGGTACAGACATCCTTCATTCTACCAGGTACAGACATCCTTCATTCTACCAGGTACAGACGTCCTTCATTCTACCAGGTACAGACGTCCTTCATTCTACCAGGTACAGACGTCCTTCATTCTACCAGGTACAGACGTCCTTCATTCTACCAGGTACAGACGTCCTTCATTCTACCAGGTACAGACGTTGTTCATTCTACCAGGTACAGACGTCCTTCATTCTACCAGGTACAGACGTTGTTCATTCTACCAGGTACAGACGTCCTTCATTCTACCAGGTACAGACATCCTTCATTCTACCAGGTACAGACGCTGTTCATTCTACCAGGTACAGACGCTGTTCATTCTACCAGGTACAGACGTCCTTCATTCTACCAGGTACAGACGCTGTTCATTCTACCAGGTACAGACGTTGTTCATTCTACCAGGTACAGACGTCTTTCATTCTACCAGGTACAGACATCCTTCATTCTACCAGGTACAGACATCCTTCATTCTACCAGGTACAGTCGTCCTTCATTCTACCAGGTACAGACGTCCTTCATTCTACCAGGTACAGACGTCCTTCATTCTACCAGGTACAGACATCCTTCATTCTACCAGGTACAGACATCCTTCATTCTACCAGGTACAGACGTCCTTCATTCTACCAGGTACAGACGTCCTTCATTCTACCAGGTACAGACATCCTTCATTCTACCAGGTACAGACGTCCTTCATTCTACCAGGTACAGACGTTGTTCATTCTACCAGGTACAGACATCCTTCATTCTACCAGGTACAGACATCCTTCATTCTACCAGGTACAGACGCTGTTCATTCTACCAGGTACAGACGCTGTTCATTCTACCAGGTACAGACGTCCTTCATTCTACCAGGTACAGACGTTCTTCATTCTACCAGGTACAGACGTTGTTCATTCTACCAGGTACAGACGTCCTTCATTCTACCAGGTACAGACGTCCTTCATTCTACCAGGTACAGACGTCCTTCATTCTACCAGGTACAGACGCTGTTCATTCTACCAGGTACAGACGCTGTTCATTCTACCAGGTACAGACGTCCTTCATTCTACCAGGTACAGACGCTGTTCATTCTACCAGGTACAGACGTTGTTCATTCTACCAGGTACAGACATCCTTCATTCTACCAGGTACAGACGTCCTTCATTCTACCAGGTACAGACGTCCTTCATTCTACCAGGTACAGACGTTGTTCATTCTACCAGGTACAGACGTCCTTCATTCTACCAGGTACAGACGTCCTTCATTCTACCAGGTACAGACATCCTTCATTCTACCAGGTACAGACGCTGTTCATTCTACCAGGTACAGACGCTGTTCATTCTACCAGGTACAGACGTCCTTCATTCTACCAGGTACAGACGCTGTTCATTCTACCAGGTACAGACGTTGTTCATTCTACCAGGTACAGACGTCCTTCATTCTACCAGGTACAGACGTCCTTCATTCTACCAGGTACAGTCGTCCTTCATTCTACCAGCTACAGACGTCCTTCATTCTACCAGGTACAGACATCCTTCATTCTACCAGGTACAGACATCCTTCATTCTACCAGGTACAGACGTCCTTCATTCTACCAGGTACAGACGTCCTTCATTCTACCAGGTACAGACATCCTTCATTCTACCAGGTACAGACGTCCTTCATTCTACCAGGTACAGACGTCGTTCATTCTACCAGGTACAGACATCCTTCATTCTACCAGGTACAGACATCCTTCATTCTACCAGGTACAAACGCTGTTCATTCTACCAGGTACAGACGCTGTTCATTCTAACAGGTACAGACGCTGTTCATTCTACCAGGTACAGACGTTGTTCATTCTACCAGGTACAGACGTCCTTCATTCTACCAGGTACAGACGTCCTTCATTCTACCAGGTACAGACATCCTTCATTCTACCAGGTACAGTCGTCCTTCATTCTACCAGGTACAGACGTCCTTCATTCTACCAGGTACAGACGTCCTTCATTCTACCAGGTACAGACATCCTTCATTCTACCAGGTACAGACATCCTTCATTCTACCAGGTACAGACGTCCTTCATTCTACCAGGTACAGACGTCCTTCATTCTACCAGGTACAGACATCCTTCATTCTACCAGGTACAGACGTTCTTCATTCTACCAGGTACAGACGTTGTTCATTCTACCAGGTACAGACATCCTTCATTCTACCAGGTACAGACATCCTTCATTCTACCAGGTACAGACGGTGTTCATTCTACCAGGTACAGACGCTGTTCATTCTACCAGGTACAGACGTCCTTCATTCTACCAGGTACAGACGTTCTTCATTCTACCAGGTACAGACGTTGTTCATTCTACCAGGTACAGACGTCCTTCATTCTACCAGGTACAGACGTCCTTCATTCTACCAGGTACAGACGTCCTTCATTCTACCAGGTACAGACATCCTTCATTCTACCAGGTACAGACGCTGTTCATTCTACCAGGTACAGACGCTGTTCATTCTACCAGGTACAGACGTCCTTCATTCTACCAGGTACAGACGTCCTTCATTCTACCAGGTACAGACGTTGTTCATTCTACCAGGTACAGACGTCCTTCATTCTACCAGGTACAGACGTTGTTCATTCTACCAGGTACAGACGTCCTTCATTCTACCAGGTACAGTCGTCCTTCATTCTACCAGGTACAGACGTCCTTCATTCTACCAGGTACAGACGTCCTTCATTCTACCAGGTACAGACGTCCTTCATTCTACCAGGTACAGACGTCCTTCATTCTACCAGGTACAGACGTCCTTCATTCTACCAGGTACAGACGTCCTTCATTCTACCAGGTACAGACGTCCTTCATTCTACCAGGTACAGACATCCTTCATTCTACCAGGTACAGACATCCTTCATTCTACCAGGTACAGACGTCCTTCATTCTACCAGGTACAGACGTCCTTCATTCTACCAGGTACAGACGTCCTTCATTCTACCAGGTACAAACGTCCTTCATTCTACCAGGTACAGACATCCTTCATTCTACCAGGTACAGACGTCCTTCATTCTACCAGGTACAGACGTCCTTCATTCTACCAGGTACAGACATCCTTCATTCTACCAGGTACAGACGTCCTTCATTCTACCAGGTACAGACGTTGTTCATTCTACCAGGTACAGACGTCCTTCATTCTACCAGGTACAGACGTCCTTCATTCTACCAGGTACAGACGTCCTTCATTCTACCAGGTACAGACGCTGTTCATTCTACCAGGTACAGACGCTGTTCATTCTACCAGGTACAGACGTCCTTCATTCTACCAGGTACAGACGCTGTTCATTCTACCAGGTACAGACGTTGTTCATTCTACCAGGTACAGACGTCCTTCATTCTACCAGGTACAGACGTCCTTCATTCTACCAGGTACAGACATCCTTCATTCTACCAGGTACAGTCGTCCTTCATTCTACCAGGTACAGACGTCCTTCATTCTACCAGGTACAGACGTCCTTCATTCTACCAGGTACAGACATCCTTCATTCTACCAGGTACAGTCGTCCTTCATTCTACCAGGTACAGACGTCCTTCATTCTACCAGGTACAGACGTCCTTCATTCTACCAGGTACAGACATCCTTCATTCTACCAGGTACAGACATCCTTCATTCTACCAGGTACAGACGTCCTTCATTCTACCAGGTACAGACGTCCTTCATTCTACCAGGTACAGACGTCCTTCATTCTACCAGGTACAGACGTCCTTCATTCTACCAGGTACAGACGTTGTTCATTCTACCAGGTACAGACATCCTTCATTCTACCAGGTACAGACATCCTTCATTCTACCAGGTACAGACGCTGTTCATTCTACCAGGTACAGACGCTGTTCATTCTACCAGGTACAGACGTCCTTCATTCTACCAGGTACAGACGTTCTTCATTCTACCAGGTACAGACGTTGTTCATTCTATCAGGTACAGACGTCCTTAATTCTACCAGGTACAGACGTCCTTCATTCTACCAGGTACAGACGTCCTTCATTCTACCAGGTACAGACGCTGTTCATTCTACCAGGTACAGACGCTGTTCATTCTACCAGGTACAGACGTCCTTCATTCTACCAGGTACAGACGCTTTTCATTCTACCAGGTACAGACGTTGTTCATTCTACCAGGTACAGACATCCTTCATTCTACCAGGTACAGACGTCCTTCATTCTACCAGGTACAGACGTCCTTCATTCTACCAGGTACAGACGTTGTTCATTCTACCAGGTACAGACGTCCTTCATTCTACCAGGTACAGACGTCCTTCATTCTACCAGGTACAGACGTCCTTCATTCTACCAGGTACAGACGCTGTTCATTCTACCAGGTACAGACGCTGTTCATTCTACCAGGTACAGACGTCCTTCATTCTACCAGGTACAGACGCTGTTCATTCTACCAGGTACAGACGTTGTTCATTCTACCAGGTACAGACGTCCTTCATTCTACCAGGTACAGACGTCCTTCATTCTACCAGGTACAGACATCCTTCATTCTACCAGGTACAGTCGTCCTTCATTCTACCAGCTACAGACGTCCTTCATTCTACCAGGTACAGACATCCTTCATTCTACCAGGTACAGACATCCTTCATTCTACCAGGTACAGACGTCCTTCATTCTACCAGGTACAGACGTCCTTCATTCTACCAGGTACAGACATCCTTCATTCTACCAGGTACAGACGTCCTTCATTCTACCAGGTACAGACGTTGTTCATTCTACCAGGTACAGACATCCTTCATTCTACCAGGTACAGACATCCTTCATTCTACCAGGTACAGACGCTGTTCATTCTACCAGGTACAGACGCTGTTCATTCTACCAGGTACAGACGTCCTTCATTCTACCAGGTACAGACGCTGTTCATTCTACCAGGTACAGACGTCGTTCATTCTACCAGGTACAGACGTCCTTCATTCTACCAGGTACAGACGTCCTTCATTCTACCAGGTACAGACATCCTTCATTCTACCAGGTACAGTCGTCCTTCATTCTACCAGGTACAGACGTCCTTCATTCTACCAGGTACAGACGTCCTTCATTCTACCAGGTACAGACATCCTTCATTCTACCAGGTACAGACATCCTTCATTCTACCAGGTACAGACGTCCTTCATTCTACCAGGTACAGACGTCCTTCATTCTACCAGGTACAGACGTCCTTCATTCTACCAGGTACAGACGTTCTTCATTCTACCAGGTACAGACGTTGTTCATTCTACCAGGTACAGACATCCTTCATTCTACCAGGTACAGACATCCTTCATTCTACCAGGTACAGACGCTGTTCATTCTACCAGGTACAGACGCTGTTCATTCTACCAGGTACAGACGTCCTTCATTCTACCAGGTACAGACGTTCTTCATTCTACCAGGTACAGACGTTGTTCATTCTACCAGGTACAGACGTCCTTCATTCTACCAGGTACAGACGTCCTTCATTCTACCAGGTACAGACGTCCTTCATTCTACCAGGTACAGACATCCTTCATTCTACCAGGTACAGACGCTGTTCATTCTACCAGGTACAGACGCTGTTCATTCTACCAGGTACAGACATCCTTCATTCTACCAGGTACAGACGTCCTTCATTCTACCAGGTACAGACGTTGTTCATTCTACCAGGTACAGACGTCCTTCATTCTACCAGGTACAGACGTCCTTCATTCTACCAGGTACAGACGTCCTTCATTCTACCAGGTACAGACATCCTTCATTCTACCAGGTACAGACGTTCTTCATTCTACCAGGTACAGACGTTGTTCATTCTACCAGGTACAGACATCCTTCATTCTACCAGGTACAGACATCCTTCATTCTACCAGGTACAGACGGTGTTCATTCTACCAGGTACAGACGCTGTTCATTCTACCAGGTACAGACGTCCTTCATTCTACCAGGTACAGACGTTCTTCATTCTACCAGGTACAGACGTTGTTCATTCTACCAGGTACAGACGTCCTTCATTCTACCAGGTACAGACGTCCTTCATTCTACCAGGTACAGACGTCCTTCATTCTACCAGGTACAGACATCCTTCATTCTACCAGGTACAGACGCTGTTCATTCTACCAGGTACAGACGCTGTTCATTCTACCAGGTACAGACGTCCTTCATTCTACCAGGTACAGACGTCCTTCATTCTACCAGGTACAGACGTTGTTCATTCTACCAGGTACAGACGTCCTTCATTCTACCAGGTACAGACGTCCTTCATTCTACCAGGTACAGACGTCCTTCATTCTACCAGGTACAGACGTCCTTCATTCTACCAGGTACAGACATCCTTCATTCTAACAGGTACAGACGCTGTTCATTCTACCAGGTACAGACGCTGTTCATTCTACCAGGTACAGACGTCCTTCATTCTACCAGGTCCAGCATCTGTTCTTTCTACCAGGTCCAGAAGTCATTCATTCTACCAGGTACAGACGTCCTTCATTCTACCAGGTACAGACGTCCTTCATTCTACCAGGTACAGACATCCTTCATTCTACCAGGTACAGTCGTCCTTCATTCTACCAGGTACAGACGTCCTTCATTCTACCAGGTACAGACGTCCTTCATTCTACCAGGTACAGACGTCCTTCATTCTACCAGGTACAGACGTCCTTCATTCTACCAGGTACAGACGTCCTTCATTCTACCAGGTACAGACGTCCTTCATTCTACCAGGTACAGACGTCCTTCATTCTACCAGGTACAGACGTCCTTCATTCTACCAGGTACAGACGTCCTTCATTCTACCAGGTACAGACATCCTTCATTCTACCAGGTACAGACGTCCTTCATTCTACCAGGTACAGACGTTGTTCATTCTACCAGGTAAAGACGTCCTTCATTCTACCAGGTACAGACGTCCTTCATTCTACCAGGTACAGACATCCTTCATTCTACCAGGTACAGACGCTGTTCATTCTACCAGGTACAGACGCTGTTCATTCTACCAGGTACAGACGTCCTTCATTCTACCAGGTACAGACGCTGTTCATTCTACCAGGTACAGACGTTGTTCATTCTACCAGGTACAGACGTCCTTCATTCTACCAGGTACAGACGTCCTTCATTCTACCAGGTACAGACATCCTTCATTCTACCAGGTACAGTCGTCCTTCATTCTACCAGGTACAGACGTCCTTCAATCTACCAGGTACAGACGCCCTTCATTCTACCAGGTACAGACATCCTTCATTCTACCAGGTACAGACGTCCTTCATTCTACCAGGTACAGACGTCCTTCATTCTACCAGGTACAGACGTCCTTCATTCTACCAGGTACAGACGTCCTTCATTCTACCAGGTACAGACATCCTTCATTCTACCAGGTACAGACGTCCTTCATTCTACCAGGTACAGACGTTGTTCATTCTACCAGGTACAGACATCCTTCATTCTACCAGGTACAGACATCCTTCATTCTACCAGGTACAGACGCTGTTCATTCTACCAGGTACAGACGCTGTTCATTCTACCAGGTACAGACGTCCTTCATTCTACCAGGTACAGACGTTCTTCATTCTACCAGGTACAGACGTTGTTCATTCTACCAGGTACAGACGTCCTTAATTCTACCAGGTACAGACGTCCTTCATTCTACCAGGTACAGACGTCCTTCATTCTACCAGGTACAGACGCTGTTCATTCTACCAGGTACAGACGCTGTTCATTCTACCAGGTACAGACGTCCTTCATTCTACCAGGTACAGACGCTGTTCATTCTACCAGGTACAGACGTTGTTCATTCTACCAGGTACAGACATCCTTCATTCTACCAGGTACAGTCGTCCTTCATTCTACCAGGTACAGACGTCCTTCATTCTACCAGGTACAGACGCTGTTCATTCTACCAGGTACAGACGTTGTTCATTCTACCAGGTACAGACGTCCTTCATTCTACCAGGTACAGACGTCCTTCATTCTACCAGGTACAGACATCCTTCATTCTACCAGGTACAGTCGTCCTTCATTCTACCAGCTACAGACGTCCTTCATTCTACCAGGTACAGACATCCTTCATTCTACCAGGTACAGACATCCTTCATTCTACCAGGTACAGACGTCCTTCATTCTACCAGGTACAGACGTCCTTCATTCTACCAGGTACAGACATCCTTCATTCTACCAGGTACAGACATCCTTCATTCTACCAGGTACAGACGTCCTTCATTCTACCAGGTACAGACGTCCTTCATTCTACCAGGTACAGACATCCTTCATTCTACCAGGTACAGACGTTCTTCATTCTACCAGGTACAGACGTTGTTCATTCTACCAGGTACAGACATCCTTCATTCTACCAGGTACAGACATCCTTCATTCTACCAGGTACAGACGGTGTTCATTCTACCAGGTACAGACGCTGTTCATTCTACCAGGTACAGACGTCCTTCATTCTACCAGGTAGAGACGTTTTTCATTCTACCAGGTACAGACGTTGTTCATTCTACCAGGTACAGACGTCCTTCATTCTACCAGGTACAGACGTCCTTCATTCTACCAGGTACAGACGTCCTTCATTCTACCAGGTACAGACATCCTTCATTCTACCAGGTACAGACGCTGTTCATTCTACCAGGTACAGACGCTGTTCATTCTACCAGGTACAGACGTCCTTCATTCTACCAGGTACAGACGTCCTTCATTCTACCAGGTACAGACGTTGTTCATTCTACCAGGTACAGACGTCCTTCATTCTACCAGGTACAGACGTTGTTCATTCTACCAGGTACAGACGTCCTTCATTCTACCAGGTACAGACGTCCTTCATTCTACCAGGTACAGACATCCTTCATTCTAACAGGTACAGACGCTGTTCATTCTACCAGGTACAGACGCTGTTCATTCTACCAGGTACAGACGTCCTTCATTCTACCAGGTACAGACGCTGTTCATTCTACCAGGTACAGACGTCGTTCATTCTACCAGGTACAGACGTCCTTCATTCTACCAGGTACAGACGTCCTTCATTCTACCAGGTACAGACATCCTTCATTCTACCAGGTACAGTCGTCCTTCATTCTACCAGGTACAGACGTCCTTCATTCTACCAGGTACAGACGTCCTTCATTCTACCAGGTACAGACGTCCTTCATTCTACCAGGTACAGACGTCCTTCATTCTACCAGGTACAGACGTCCTTCATTCTACCAGGTACAGACGTCCTTCATTCTACCAGGTACAGACGTCCTTCATTCTACCAGGTACAGACGTTGTTCATTCTACCAGGTACAGACGTCCTTCATTCTACCAGGTACAGACGTCCTTCATTCTACCAGGTACAGACATCCTTCATTCTACCAGGTACAGACGTCCTTCATTCTACCAGGTACAGACGTCCTTCATTCTACCAGGTACAGACGTCCTTCATTCTACCAGGTACAGACGCTGTTCATTCTACCAGGTACAGACATCCTTCATTCTACCAGGTACAGACATCCTTCATTCTACCAGGTACAGACGCTGTTCATTCTACCAGGTACAGACGCTGTTCATTCTACCAGGTACAGACGTCCTTCATTCTACCAGGTACAGACGTTCTTCATTCTACCAGGTACAGACGTTGTTCATTCTACCAGGTACAGACGTCCTTAATTCTACCAGGTACAGACGTCCTTCATTCTACCAGGTACAGACGTCCTTCATTCTACCAGGTACAGACGCTGTTCATTCTACCAGGTACAGACGCTGTTCATTCTACCAGGTACAGACGCTGTTCATTCTACCAGGTACAGACGCTGTTCATTCTACCAGGTACAGACGTTGTTCATTCTACCAGGTACAGACATCCTTCATTCTACCAGGTACAGACGTCCTTCATTCTACCAGGTACAGACGTCCTTCATTCTACCAGGTACAGACGTTGTTCATTCTACCAGGTACAGACGTCCTTCATTCTACCAGGTACAGACGTCCTTCATTCTACCAGGTACAGACATCCTTCATTCTACCAGGTACAGACGCTGTTCATTCTACCAGGTACAGACGCTGTTCATTCTACCAGGTACAGACGTCCTTCATTCTCCCAGGTACAGACGCTGTTCATTCTACCAGGTACAGACGTTGTTCATTCTACCAGGTACAGACGTCCTTCATTCTACCAGGTACAGACGTCCTTCATTCTACCAGGTACAGACATCCTTCATTCTACCAGGTACAGTCGTCCTTCATTCTACCAGCTACAGACGTCCTTCATTCTACCAGGTACAGACATCCTTCATTCTACCAGGTACAGACGTCCTTCATTCTACCAGGTACAGACGTCCTTCATTCTACCAGGTACAGACATCCTTCATTCTACCAGGTACAGACGTCCTTCATTCTACCAGGTACAGACGTTGTTCATTCTACCAGGTACAGACATCCTTCATTCTACCAGGTACAGACATCCTTCATTCTACCAGGTACAGACGCTGTTCATTCTACCAGGTACAGACGCTGTTCATTCTACCAGGTACAGACGTCCTTCATTCTACCAGGTACAGACGCTGTTCATTCTACCAGGTACAGACGTTGTTCATTCTACCAGGTACAGACATCCTTCATTCTACCAGGTACAGTCGTCCTTCATTCTACCAGGTACAGACGTCCTTCATTCTACCAGGTACAGACGTCCTTCATTCTACCAGGTACAGACATCCTTCATTCTACCAGGTACAGACATCCTTCATTCTACCAGGTACAGACGTCCTTCATTCTACCAGGTACAGACGTCCTTCATTCTACCAGGTACAGACATCCTTCATTCTACCAGGTACAGACGTTCTTCATTCTACCAGGTACAGACGTTGTTCATTCTACCAGGTACAGACATCCTTCATTCTACCAGGTACAGACATCCTTCATTCTACCAGGTACAGACGCTGTTCATTCTACCAGGTACAGACGCTGTTCATTCTACCAGGTACAGACGTCCTTCATTCTACCAGGTACAGACGTTCTTCATTCTACCAGGTACAGACGTTCTTCATTCTACCAGGTACAGACGTCCTTCATTCTACCAGGTACAGACATCCTTCATTCTACCAGGTACAGACGCTGTTCATTCTACCAGGTACAGACGCTGTTCATTCTACCAGGTACAGACGTCCTTCATTCTACCAGGTACAGACGTCCTTCATTCTACCAGGTACAGACGTTGTTCATTCTACCAGGTACAGACGTCCTTCATTCTACCAGGTACAGACGTCCTTCATTCTACCAGGTACAGACGTCCTTCATTCTACCAGGTACAGACGTCCTTCATTCTACCAGGTACAGACATCCTTCATTCTACCAGGTACAGTCGTCCTTCATTCTACCAGCTACAGACGTCCTTCATTCTACCAGGTACAGACATCCTTCATTCTACCAGGTACAGACGTCCTTCATTCTACCAGGTACAGACGTCCTTCATTCTACCAGGTACAGACATCCTTCATTCTACCAGGTACAGACGTCCTTCATTCTACCAGGTACAGACGTTGTTCATTCTACCAGGTACAGACATCCTTCATTCTACCAGGTACAGACATCCTTCATTCTACCAGGTACAGACGCTGTTCATTCTACCAGGTACAGACGCTGTTCATTCTACCAGGTACAGACGTCCTTCATTCTACCAGGTACAGACGCTGTTCATTCTACCAGGTACAGACGTCGTTCATTCTACCAGGTACAGACGTCCTTCATTCTACCAGGTACAGACGTCCTTCATTCTACCAGGTACAGACATCCTTCATTCTACCAGGTACAGTCGTCCTTCATTCTACCAGGTACAGACGTCCTTCATTCTACCAGGTACAGACGTCCTTCATTCTACCAGGTACAGACGTCCTTCATTCTACCAGGTACAGACATCCTTCATTCTACCAGGTACAGACGTCCTTCATTCTACCAGGTACAGACGTCCTTCATTCTACCAGGTACAGACATCCTTCATTCTACCAGGTACAGACGTTCTTCATTCTACCAGGTACAGACGTTGTTCATTCTACCAGGTACAGACATCCTTCATTCTACCAGGTACAGACATCCTTCATTCTACCAGGTACAGACGCTGTTCATTCTACCAGGTACAGACGCTGTTCATTCTACCAGGTACAGACGTCCTTCATTCTACCAGGTACAGACGTCCTTCATTCTACCAGGTACAGACGTTGTTCATTCTACCAGGTACAGACGTCCTTCATTCTACCAGGTACAGACGTCCTTCATTCTACCAGGTACAGACGTCCTTCATTCTACCAGGTACAGACGTCCTTCATTCTACCAGGTACAGACATCCTTCATTCTACCAGGTACAGTCGTCCTTCATTCTACCAGCTACAGACGTCCTTCATTCTACCAGGTACAGACATCCTTCATTCTACCAGGTACAGACGTCCTTCATTCTACCAGGTACAGACGTCCTTCATTCTACCAGGTACAGACATCCTTCATTCTACCAGGTACAGACGTCCTTCATTCTACCAGGTACAGACGTTGTTCATTCTACCAGGTACAGACATCCTTCATTCTACCAGGTACAGACATCCTTCATTCTACCAGGTACAGACGCTGTTCATTCTACCAGGTACAGACGCTGTTCATTCTACCAGGTACAGACGTCCTTCATTCTACCAGGTACAGACGCTGTTCATTCTACCAGGTACAGACGTCGTTCATTCTACCAGGTACAGACGTCCTTCATTCTACCAGGTACAGACGTCCTTCATTCTACCAGGTACAGACATCCTTCATTCTACCAGGTACAGTCGTCCTTCATTCTACCAGGTACAGACGTCCTTCATTCTACCAGGTACAGACGTCCTTCATTCTACCAGGTACAGACGTCCTTCATTCTACCAGGTACAGACGTCCTTCATTCTACCAGGTACAGACGTCCTTCATTCTACCAGGTACAGACGTCCTTCATTCTACCAGGTACAGACGTCCTTCATTCTACCAGGTACAGACATCCTTCATTCTACCAGGTACAGACGTCCTTCATTCTACCAGGTACAGACGTTGTTCATTCTACCAGGTACAGACATCCTTCATTCTACCAGGTACAGACATCCTTCATTCTACCAGGTACAGACGCTGTTCATTCTACCAGGTACAGACGCTGTTCATTCTACCAGGTACAGACGTCCTTCATTCTACCAGGTACAGACGCTGTTCATTCTACCAGGTACAGACGTCGTTCATTCTACCAGGTACAGACGTCCTTCATTCTACCAGGTACAGACGTCCTTCATTCTACCAGGTACAGACATCCTTCATTCTACCAGGTACAGTCGTCCTTCATTCTACCAGGTACAGACGTCCTTCATTCTACCAGGTACAGACGTCCTTCATTCTACCAGGTACAGACGTCCTTCATTCTACCAGGTACAGACATCCTTCATTCTACCAGGTACAGACGTCCTTCATTCTACCAGGTACAGACGTCCTTCATTCTACCAGGTACAGACATCCTTCATTCTACCAGGTACAGACGTTCTTCATTCTACCAGGTACAGACGTTGTTCATTCTACCAGGTACAGACATCCTTCATTCTACCAGGTACAGACGCTATTCATTCTACCAGGTACAGACGCTGTTCATTCTACCAGGTACAGACGTCCTTCATTCTACCAGGTACAGACGTCCTTCATTCTACCAGGTACAGACGTTGTTCATTCTACCAGGTACAGACGTCCTTCATTCTACCAGGTACAGACGTCCTTCATTCTACCAGGTACAGACGTCCTTCATTCTACCAGGTACAGACGTCCTTCATTCTACCAGGTACAGACATCCTTCATTCTACCAGGTACAGTCGTCCTTCATTCTACCAGCTACAGACGTCCTTCATTCTACCAGGTACAGACATCCTTCATTCTACCAGGTACAGACGTCCTTCATTCTACCAGGTACAGACGTCCTTCATTCTACCAGGTACAGACATCCTTCATTCTACCAGGTACAGACGTCCTTCATTCTACCAGGTACAGACGTTGTTCATTCTACCAGGTACAGACATCCTTCATTCTACCAGGTACAGACATCCTTCATTCTACCAGGTACAGACGCTGTTCATTCTACCAGGTACAGACGCTGTTCATTCTACCAGGTACAGACGTCCTTCATTCTACCAGGTACAGACGCTGTTCATTCTACCAGGTACAGACGTCGTTCATTCTACCAGGTACAGACGTCCTTCATTCTACCAGGTACAGACGTCCTTCATTCTACCAGGTACAGACATCCTTCATTCTACCAGGTACAGTCGTCCTTCATTCTACCAGGTACAGACGTCCTTCATTCTACCAGGTACAGACGTCCTTCATTCTACCAGGTACAGACGTCCTTCATTCTACCAGGTACAGACGTCCTTCATTCTACCAGGTACAGACGTCCTTCATTCTACCAGGTACAGACGTCCTTCATTCTACCAGGTACAGACATCCTTCATTCTACCAGGTACAGACGTTCTTCATTCTACCAGGTACAGACGTTGTTCATTCTACCAGGTACAGACATCCTTCATTCTACCAGGTACAGACATCCTTCATTCTACCAGGTACAGACGCTGTTCATTCTACCAGGTACAGACGCTGTTCATTCTACCAGGTACAGACGTCCTTCATTCTACCAGGTACAGACGTTCTTCATTCTACCAGGTACAGACGTCGTTCATTCTACCAGGTACAGACGTCCTTCATTCTACCAGGTACAGACGTCCTTCATTCTACCAGGTACAGACGTCCTTCATTCTACCAGGTACAGACGTCCTTCATTCTACCAGGTACAGACATCCTTCATTCTACCAGGTACAGACGCTGTTCATTCTACCAGGTACAGACGCTGTTCATTCTACCAGGTACAGACGTCCTTCATTCTACCAGGTACAGACGTCCTTCATTCTACCAGGTACAGACGTTGTTCATTCTACCAGGTACAGACGTCCTTCATTCTACCAGGTACAGACGTCCTTTATTCTACCAGGTACAGACGTCCTTCATTCTACCAGGTACAGACGTTGTTCATTCTACCAGGTACAGACGTCCTTCATTCTACCAGGTACAGACGTCCTTCATTCTACCAGGTACAGACATCCTTCATTCTACCAGGTACAGACGCTGTTCATTCTACCAGGTACAGACGTCCTTCATTCTACCAGGTACAGACGCTGTTCATTCTACCAGGTACAGACGTCGTTCATTCTACCAGGTACAGACGTCCTTCATTCTACCAGGTACAGACGTCCTTCATTCTACCAGGTACAGACATCCTTCATTCTACCAGGTACAGTCGTCCTTCATTCTACCAGGTACAGACGTCCTTCATTCTACCAGGTACAGACGTCCTTCATTCTACCAGGTACAGACATCCTTCATTCTACCAGGTACAGACGTCCTTCATTCTACCAGGTACAGACGTCCTTCATTCTACCAGGTACAGACGTCCTTCATTCTACCAGGTACAGACGTTGTTCATTCTACCAGGTACAGACATCCTTCATTCTACCAGGTACAGACATCCTTCATTCTACCAGGTACAGACGCTGTTCATTCTACCAGGTACAGACGCTGTTCATTCTACCAGGTACAGACGTCCTTCATTCTACCAGGTACAGACGTCCTTCATTCTACCAGGTACAGACGTTGTTCATTCTACCAGGTACAGACGTCCTTCATTCTACCAGGTACAGACATCCTTCATTCTACCAGGTACAGACGTCCTTCATTCTACCAGGTACAGACATCCTTCATTCTACCAGGTACAGACGCTGTTCATTCTACCAGGTACAGACGCTGTTCATTCTACCAGGTACAGACGTCCTTCATTCTACCAGGTACAGACGCTGTTCATTCTACCAGGTACAGACGTTGTTCATTCTACCAGGTACAGACGTCCTTCATTCTACCAGGTACAGACGTCCTTCATTCTACCAGGTACATACATCCTTCATTCTACCAGGTACAGTCGTCCTTCATTCTACCAGGTACAGACGTCCTTCATTCTACCAGGTACAGACGCTGTTCATTCTACCAGTAGTGCACTAGATAGGTTGCCATTTGTGACGCACGCCTGCTCGTTTTACTAATGGGCTGGACACGGTCTCACTTCCTGCAGGGTCAAGTCTCACTTCCTGCATGGTCAAGAACTGTTAATACTTATAATAACGCTAGGAGCTAGTACTTTAGGAAAGTGTTCTGTGTTCCTCTATAAACAAAGGTGACCCTGAGAGATATGTTATTATAAGAAGTCCTATAAATGTGAGACCCATTAATGATATATTATTATATTATAAATTATTATAGCGTATATTCTCATCATGTGAGAATGGGGCGGCAGGGTAACCTAGTGGTTAAAGCGTTGGACTAGTAACCAAAAGATTGCAAGATCGAATCCCCGAGCTGACAAGGTAAAAAATCTGTCGTTCTGCCCCCTGAACAAGGCAGTTAACCCACCGTTCCTAGGCCGTCATTGTAAATAAGAAATTGTTCTTAACTGACTTGCCTAGTTAAATAAAGGTTAAAATAAATTAAAAAATGTGTAGTCAGATTAGGTCTACAGTGTTGGCAGATACATAGTAAGAGGAAAAGTTATTGTTCTGGGGCATGTCCCTCCCTTGACAGCTGGAACACTACAAACTAGCTTTCAAGAGTGTCTTAGGTCCTGGAGACGCCTGGACCAGCATCATTAAAGCGTCTTAAAATGGAGTGCTGATGTTGTCATTGCTTTTTTTTATTTAAGAGGAGGAAGTAGGAACATGGTTGATGCCACACCCTTCTAGCTGTCATCATTCACTCAGCACATACTATATTATGTCCACCTATGATCTAAACCCAGGACACTGGAGCTACGTACTATATTATGTCTACCTATGATCTAAACCCAGGACACTGGAGCTACGTACTATATTATGTCTACCTATGATCTAAACCCAGGACACTGGAGCTACGTACTATATTATGTCTACCTATGATCTAAACCCAGGACACTGGAGCTACGTACTATATTATGTCTACCTATGATCTAAACCCAGGACACTGGAGCTACGTACTATATTATGTCTACCTATGATCTAAACCCAGGACACTGGAGCTACGTACTATATTATGTCCACCTATGATCTAAACCCAGGACACTGAAACGTTGTGTTTAGAAGAAAAGGAGGAAATACAATTTCCATCCAGAGGCTCTTTTAGAACGTAACTGTGTCAGGATGCTATTACATAATTCAATAGAGATATCCTATTACATAATTCAATAGAGATATCCTATTACATAATTCAGTAGAGATATCCTATTACATAATTCAATAGAAATTCCAGTATCACACAATATTTATTTATTTAACCTTTAAGTCAGTTAAGAACAAATTCTTATTTACAATGACGACCTACCAAAAGGCAAAAGGCCTCCTGCGGGGACGGGGCCTGGGATTAAATCAAATAATAATATTGGACAAAACAAGAGAGACAACACTACATAAAGAGAGACATAAGACAACAACATAGCAAGGCAGCAACACATGACAACACAGCATGGTAGCAACACAACATGACAACAACATGGTAGCATCACAACATGGTAGCAGCACAAAACAGGGTACAAACATTGTTGGGAACAGACAACAGCACAAAGGTACAGTTAGAGACAACAATACAGCATGCGAAGCAGCCACAACTGTCAGTAAGAGTGTCCATGATTGAGTCTTTGAATATAGATATATATACACTGCTCAAAAAAATAAAGGGAACACTTAAACAACACAATGTAACTCCAAGTCAATCACACTTCTGTGAAATCAAACTGTCCACTTAGGAAGCAACACTGATTGACAATAAATTTCACATGCTGTTGTGCAAATGGAATAGTCAAAAGGTGGAAATTATAGGCAATTAGCAAGACACCCCCAATAAAGGAGTGGTTCTGCAGGTGGTGACCACAGACCACTTCTCAGTTCCTATGCTTCCTGGCTGATGTTTTGGTCACTTTTGAATGCTGGCGGTGCTTTCACTCTAATGGTAGCATGAGACGGAGTCTACAACCCACACAAGTGGCTCAGGTAGTGCAGCTCATCCAGGATGGCACATCAATGCGAGCTGTGGCAAGAAGGTTTGCTGTGTCTGTCAGCGTAGTGTCCAGAGCATGGAGGCGCTACCAGGAGACAGGAGACGTGGAGGAGGCCGTAGGAGGGCAACAACCCAGCAGCAGGACCGCTACCTCCGCCTTTGTGCAAGGAGGAGCACTGCCAGAGCCCTGCAAAATGACCTCCAAAATGACCTCCAGCAGGCCACTGCCAATAATCACGATGATTTCAGTTCAGGATGAATCACAAGGAAGCGAATGTTTAAGGCAAGATGTCAGCAGACTGATGTAAGTTCAGAATACAGTCAGGGCTAATGACACATAATGATGAGGTTTAATCTGATATATGCAGATTTAAGAACAAACACAAACTCTATATAACACCAAAAGTATGTGGACACCTCTTCAAATTAGTGGATTAGTTGCACACAGCCATGCAATCTCCATAGACAAACATTTGGCAGTAGAATGGCCTTACTGAAGAACTCAGTGACTTTCAACGTGGCACCATCATAGGATGCCACCTTTCCAACAAGTCAGTCAACTGTAAGTGCCATTATCGTAAAGTGGAAACATCTAGGAGCAACAACGGCTCAGCCACGAAGTGGTAGGCCACACAAGCTCACAGAACGAGACCGCCGAGACCGCCGTAGCACATAAAACGAGTCTGTCCTCGGTTGCAACATTCACTACCGAGTTCCAAACTGCCTCTGGAAGCAACGTCAGCACAATAACTGTTTGTCGGGAGTTTCATGAAATGTTTTTCCATGGCCGAGCAGCCATAAACAACCCTAACTATGCACAATGCCAAGCGTCGGCTGGAGTGGTGTAAAGCTCGTCGCCATTAGACTCTGGAGCAGTGGAAACTCATTCTCTGGAGTGATGATTCACGCTTCACCATCTGGCAGTCCGACGAACTAATCTGGGTTTGGCGGATGCTAGGAGAACGCCACCTGCCCCAATGCATAGTGCCAACTGTAAAGTTTGGAGGAGGATGAATAATGGTCTGGGGTGGTTTTTCATGGTTCGGGACCCTTAGTTTCAGGGAAGGGAAATCAGAACGCTACAGCATACAATGACATTCTAGACTATTCTGTGCTTCCAACTTTGTGGCAATAGTTTGGGGAAGGCCCTTTCTTGTTTCAGCATGACAATGCCCCCATGCACAAAGTGAGGACCAAACAGAAATAGTTTGTCGAGATCGGTGTGGAAGAACTTGACTGGCCTGCACAGAGCCCTGACCTCAACCCCATCGAACAGCTTTGGGACGATGTGGAACACTGACTGCGAGCCAGACCTTATCGCCCAACATCAGTGCACGACCTCACTAATGCTCTTGTGTCTGTATGGGAGAAAGTCCCCGCAGCAATGTTCCAACATCTAGTGGAAAGCCTTCCCAGAAGAGTGAAGGCTGTAATAGCAGCAAAGGGGTGACCAACTCCATGTTAATGCCCATGATTTCGGAGTGAGATGTTCCCACGAGCAGGTCTCCACATAGATTTGGTCATGTAGTATAATACAGAAAAGACTTGATACAGACCAAGTAGCCTGCCAATTAGCAAGCACGTACATCAATAGATCTATAAATATAGAACTAACAGTTCTGTTTAAATGATTTATGTTTAGTTAAATATGAGTGAAGTGCCTGGGGGAGGAGCAGATGCCAGACTGAGTTTCTTCCTCTGTCTCTCTATTCAGTTAGATTCCAATATGGCTAATTAGCAGAACTGGGTGAGATACAACAACGTTGTACAAACAGTAAGTAAGACAGTAGTAGTAAGACAGTACTAGTAAGACAGTAGACAGTACTAGTAAGACACTAGACACTAGTAGTAAGACACTAGACAGTACTAGTAAGACACTAGACAGTACTAGTAAGACAGTAGACAGTAGTAGTAAGACACTAGACAGTACTAGTAAGACAGTAGACAGTAGTAGTTAGACAGTAGTAGTAATGACAGTAGACAGTAGTAGTAAGACAGTAGTAGTAAGACAGTAGACAGTAGTAGTAAGATAGTAGTAGTAAGACAGTAGTAGTAAGACAGTAGACAGTAGTAGTAAGACAGTAGACAGTAGTAGTAAGACAGTAGTAGTAAGACAGTAGTAGTAAGACAGTAGTAAGACAGTAGACAGTAGTAGTAAGACAGTAGACAGTAGTAGTAAGACAGTAGACAGTAGACAGTAGACAGTAGTAGTAAGACAGTAGACAGTAGTAGTAAGACAGTAGACAGTAGTAGTAAGACAGTAGACAGTACTAGTAAGACAGTAGACAGTAGTAGTAAGACAGTAGACAGTAGTAGTAAAACAGTAGACAGTAGTAGTAAGACAGTAGTAGTAAAACAGTAGACAGTAGTAGTAAGACAGTAGACAGTAGTAGTAAGACAGTAGACAGTACTAGTAAGACAGTAGACAGTAGTAGTAAGACAGTAGTAGTAAGACAGTAGACAGTAGTAGTAAGACAGTAGACAGTAGTAGTAAAACAGTAGACAGTAGACAGTAGTAGTAAGACAGTAGACAGTAGTAGTAAGACAGTAGACAGTAGTAGTAAGACAGTAGACAGTACTAGTAAGACAGTAGACAGTACTAGTAAGACAGTAGACAGTACTAGTAAGACAGTAGACAGTAGTAGTAAGACAGTAGACAGTACTAGTAAGACAGTAGACAGTAGTAGTAAGACAGTAGACAGTACTAGTAAGACAGTAGACAGTAGTAGTAAGACAGTAGTAGTAAAACAGTAGACAGTAGACAGTAGTAGTAAGACAGTAGACAGTACTAGTAAGACAGTAGACAGTACTAGTAAGACAGTAGACAGTAGTAGTAAGACAGTAGACAGTAGTAGTAAGACAGTAGACAGTAGTAGTAAGACAGTAGACAGTAGTAGTAAGACAGTAGACAGTACTAGTAAGACAGTAGACAGTACTAGTAAGACAGTAGACAGTAGTAGTAAGACAGTAGTAGTAAGACAGTAGACAGTAGTAGTAAGACAGTAGACAGTAGTAGTAAGACAGTAGACAGTAGTAGTAAGACAGTAGACAGTAGTAGTAAGACAGTAGTAGTAAGACAGTAGTAGTAAGACAGTAGACAGTAGACAGTACTAGTAAAACAGTAGACAGTAGTAGTAAGACAGTAGACAGTAGTAGTAGTAAGACAGTAGACAGTAGTAGTAAGACAGTAGTAGTAAGACACTAGACAGTAGTAGTAAGACAGTAGACAGTAGTAGTAAGACAGTAGACAGTAGTAGTAAGACAGTAGACAGTAGTAGTAAGACAGTAGACAGTAGTAGTAAGACAGTAGACAGTAGTAGTAAGACAGTAGACAGTACTAGTAAGACACTAGACAGTAGTAGTAAGACAGTAGACAGTAGTAGTAAGACAGTAGACAGTAGTAGTAAGACAGTAGACAGTAGTAGTAAGACAGTAGACAGTAGTAGTAAGACAGTAGTAGTAAGACAGTAGACAGTACTAGTAAGACAGTAGACAGTAGTAGTAAGACAGTAGACAGTACTAGTAAGACAGTAGACAGTAGTAGTAAGACAGTAGTAGTAAAACAGTAGACAGTAGTAGTAAGACAGTAGTAGTAAAACAGTAGACAGTAGTAGTAAGACAGTAGACAGTAGTAGTAAGACACTAGACAGTACTAGTAAGACAGTAGACAGTAGTAGTAAGACAGTAGACAGTAGTAGTAAGACAGTAGACAGTAGTAGTAAGACAGTAGACAGTAGTAGTAAGACAGTAGACAGTAGTAGTAAGACAGTAGTAGTAAGACAGTAGACAGTACTAGTAAGACAGTAGACAGTAGTAGTAAGACAGTAGACAGTAGTAGTAAGACAGTAGACAGTAGTAGTAAGACAGTAGACAGTAGTAGTAAGACAGTAGACAGTAGTAGTAAGACAGTAGACAGTAGTAGTAAGACAGTAGTAGTAAGACAGTAGACAGTAGTAGTAAGACAGTAGACAGTAGTAGTAAGACAGTAGACAGTAGTAGTAAGACAGTAGACAGTAGTAGTAAGACAGTAGACAGTAGTAGTAAGACAGTAGACAGTAGTAGTAAGACAGTAGACAGTAGTAGTAAGACAGTAGTAGTAAGACAGTAGACAGTAGTAGTAAGACAGTAGACAGTAGTAGTAAGACAGTAGACAGTACTAGTAAGACACTAGACAGTAGTAGTAAGACAGTAGACAGTAGTAGTAAGACAGTAGACAGTAGTAGTAAGACAGTAGACAGTAGTAGTAAGACAGTAGACAGTAGTAGTAAAACAGTAGACAGTAGTAGTAAAACAGTAGACAGTAGTAGTAAGACAGTAGTAGTAAAACAGTAGACAGTAGACAGTAGTAGTAAGACAGTACTAGTAAGACATTAGACAGTACTAGTAAGACAGTAGTAGTAAAACAGTAGACAGTAGTAGTAAGACAGTAGTAGTAAAACAGTAGACAGTAGTAGTAAGACAGTAGACAGTAGTAGTAAGATAGTAGACAGTAGTAGTAAGACAGTAGACAGTACTAGTAAGACAGTAGACAGTAGTAGTAAGACAGTAGTAGTAAAACAGTAGACAGTAGACAGTACTAGTAAGACAGTAGACAGTACTAGTAAGACAGTAGACAGTAGTAGTAAGACAGTAGACAGTAGTAGTAAGACAGTAGACAGTAGTAGTAAGACAGTAGACAGTAGTAGTAAGACAGTAGACAGTACTAGTAAGACAGTAGACAGTACTAGTAAGACAGTAGACAGTACTAGTAAGACAGTAGACAGTAGTAGTAAGACAGTAGACAGTAGTAGTAAAACAGTAGACAGTAGACAGTAGTAGTAAGACAGTAGACAGTACTAGTAAGACAGTAGACAGTACTAGTAAGACAGTAGACAGTACTAGTAAGACAGTAGACAGTACTAGTAAGACAGTAGACAGTAGTAGTAAGACAGTAGACAGTACTAGTAAGACAGTAGACAGTACTAGTAAGACAGTAGACAGTAGTAGTAAGACAGTAGACAGTACTAGTAAGACAGTAGACAGTAGTAGTAAGACAGTAGTAGTAAAACAGTAGACAGTAGACAGTAGTAGTAAGACAGTAGACAGTACTAGTAAGACAGTAGACAGTAGTAGTAAGACAGTAGACAGTACTAGTAAGACAGTAGACAGTAGTAGTAAGACAGTAGTAGTAAAACAGTAGACAGTAGACAGTAGTAGTAAGACAGTAGACAGTACTAGTAAGACAGTAGACAGTACTAGTAAGACAGTAGACAGTAGTAGTAAGACAGTAGACAGTAGTAGTAAGACAGTAGACAGTAGTAGTAAGACAGTAGACAGTACTAGTAAGACAGTAGACAGTACTAGTAAGACAGTAGACAGTAGTAGTAAGACAGTAGTAGTAAGACAGTAGACAGTAGTAGTAAGACAGTAGACAGTAGTAGTAAGACAGTAGACAGTAGTAGTAAGACAGTAGTAGTAAGACAGTAGTAGTAAGACAGTAGACAGTAGACAGTACTAGTAAAACAGTAGACAGTAGTAGTAAGACAGTAGACAGTAGTAGTAGTAAGACAGTAGACAGTAGTAGTAAGACAGTAGTAGTAAGACAGTAGACAGTAGTAGTAAGACAGTAGTAGTAAGACAGTAGACAGTAGTAGTAAGACAGTAGACAGTAGTAGTAAGACAGTAGACAGTAGTAGTAAGACAGTAGACAGTAGTAGTAAGACAGTAGACAGTAGTAGTAAGACAGTAGACAGTAGTAGTAAGACAGTAGACAGTAGTAGTAAGACAGTAGACAGTAGTAGTAAGACAGTAGACAGTAGTAGTAAGACAGTAGACAGTAGTAGTAAGACAGTAGACAGTAGTAGTAAGACAGTAGACAGTAGTAGTAAGACAGTAGACAGTAGTAGTAAGACAGTAGACAGTAGTAGTAAGACAGTAGACAGTAGTAGTAAGACAGTAGACAGTAGTAGTAAGACAGTAGTAGTAAGACAGTAGACAGTACTAGTAAGACAGTAGACAGTAGTAGTAAGACAGTAGACAGTACTAGTAAGACAGTAGACAGTAGTAGTAAGACAGTAGTAGTAAAACAGTAGACAGTAGTAGTAAGACAGTAGTAGTAAAACAGTAGACAGTAGTAGTAAGACAGTAGACAGTAGTAGTAAGACACTAGACAGTACTAGTAAGACACTAGACAGTACTAGTAAGACAGTAGACAGTAGTAGTAAGACAGTAGACAGTAGTAGTAAGACAGTAGACAGTAGTAGTAAGACAGTAGACAGTAGTAGTAAGACAGTAGACAGTAGTAGTAAGACAGTAGTAGTAAGACAGTAGACAGTACTAGTAAGACAGTAGACAGTAGTAGTTAGACAGTAGACAGTAGTAGTAAGACAGTAGACAGTAGTAGTAAGACAGTAGACAGTAGTAGTAAGACAGTAGACAGTAGTAGTAAGACAGTAGACAGTAGTAGTAAGACAGTAGTAGTAAGACAGTAGACAGTAGTAGTAAGACAGTAGACAGTAGTAGTAAGACAGTAGACAGTAGTAGTAAGACAGTAGACAGTAGTAGTAAGACAGTAGACAGTAGTAGTAAGACAGTAGACAGTAGTAGTAAGACAGTAGACAGTAGTAGTAAGACAGTAGTAGTAAGACAGTAGACAGTAGTAGTAAGACAGTAGACAGTAGTAGTAAGACAGTAGACAGTACTAGTAAGACACTAGACAGTAGTAGTAAGACAGTAGACAGTAGTAGTAAGACAGTAGACAGTAGTAGTAAGACAGTAGACAGTAGTAGTAAGACAGTAGACAGTAGTAGTAAAACAGTAGACAGTAGTAGTAAAACAGTAGACAGTAGTAGTAAGACAGTAGTAGTAAAACAGTAGACAGTAGACAGTAGTAGTAAGACAGTACTAGTAAGACAGTAGACAGTACTAGTAAGACAGTAGTAGTAAAACAGTAGACAGTAGTAGTAAGACAGTAGTAGTAAAAGAGTAGACAGTAGTAGTAAGACAGTAGACAGTAGTAGTAAGACAGTAGACAGTAGTAGTAAGACAGTAGACAGTACTAGTAAGACAGTAGACAGTAGTAGTAAGACAGTAGTAGTAAAACAGTAGACAGTAGACAGTAGTAGTAAGACAGTAGACAGTAATAGTAAGACAGTAGACAGTACTAGTAAGACAGTAGACAGTAGTAGTAATGACAGTAGACAGTAGTAGTAAGACAGTAGACAGTAGTAGTAAGACAGTAGACAGTACTAGTAAGACAGTAGACAGTAGTAGTAAGACAGTAGACAGTACTAGTAAGACAGTAGACAGTAGTAGTAAGACAGTAGTAGTAAGACAGTAGACAGTAGTAGTAAGACAGTAGACAGTAGTAGTAAGACAGTAGTAGTAAAACAGTAGACAGTAGACAGTAGTAGTAAGACAGTAGACAGTACTAGTAAGACAGTAGACAGTAGTAGTAAGACAGTAGACAGTACTAGTAAGACAGTAGACAGTACTAGTAAGACAGTAGACAGTACTAGTAAGACAGTAGACAGTAGTAGTAAGACAGTAGACAGTACTAGTAAGACAGTAGACAGTAGTAGTAAGACAGTAGATAGTAAAACTAGTAAGACAGTAGACAGTAGTAGTAAGACAGTAGACAGTAGTAGTAAGACAGTAGACAGTACTAGTAAGACAGTAGACAGTAGTAGTAAGACAGTAGATAGTAAAACAGTAGACAGTAGACAGTAGTAGTAAGACAGTAGACAGTAGTAGTAAGACAGTAGACAGTACTAGTAAGACAGTAGACAGTAGTAGTAAGACAGTAGACAGTAGTAGTAAGACAGTAGACAGTAGTAGTAAGACAGTAGACAGTACTAGTAAGACAGTAGACAGTACTAGTAAGACAGTAGACAGTAGTAGTAAGACAGTAGTAGTAAGACAGTAGACAGTAGTAGTAAGACAGTAGACAGTAGTAGTAAGACAGTAGACAGTAGTAGTAAGACAGTAGACAGTAGTAGTAAGACAGTAGTAGTAAGACAGTAGTAGTAAGACAGTAGACAGTAGACAGTAGACGGTACTAGTAAAACAGTAGACAGTAGTAGTAAGACAGTAGACAGTAGTAGTAGTAAGACAGTAGACAGTAGTAGTAGTAAGACAGTAGTAGGAAGACACTAGACAGTAGTAGTAAGACAGTAGACAGTAGTAGTAAGACAGTAGACAGTAGTAGTAAGACAGTAGACAGTAGTAGTAAGACAGTAGACAGTAGTAGTAAGACAGTAGACAGTAGTAGTAAGACAGTAGACAGTAGTAGTAAGACAGTAGACAGTAGTAGTAAGACAGTAGACAGTAGTAGTAAGACAGTAGACAGTAGTAGTAAGACAGTAGACAGTAGTAGTAAGACAGTAGACAGTAGTAGTAAGACAGTAGTAGTAAGACAGTAGACAGTACTAGTAAGACAGTAGACAGTAGTAGTAAGACAGTAGACAGTACTAGTAAGACAGTAGACAGTAGTAGTAAGACAGTAGTAGTAAAACAGTAGACAGTAGTAGTAAGACAGTAGTAGTAAAACAGTAGACAGTAGTAGTAAGACAGTAGACAGTAGTAGTAAGACACTAGACAGTACTAGTAAGACAGTAGACAGTAGTAGTAAGACAGTAGACAGTAGTAGTAAGACAGTAGACAGTAGTAGTAAGACAGTAGACAGTAGTAGTAAGACAGTAGACAGTAGTAGTAAGACAGTAGACAGTAGTAGTAAGACAGTAGTAGTAAGACAGTAAACAGTACTAGTAAGACAGTAGACAGTAGTAGTAAGACAGTAGACAGTAGTAGTAAGACAGTAGACAGTAGTAGTAAGACAGTAGACAGTAGTAGTAAGACAGTAGACAGTAGTAGTGAGACAGTAGTAGTAAGACAGTAGACAGTAGTAGTAAGACAGTAGACAGTAGTAGTAAGACAGTAGACAGTACTAGTAAGACAGTAGACAGTAGTAGTAAGACAGTAGACAGTACTAGTAAGACAGTAGACAGTAGTAGTAAGACAGTAGTAGTAAGACAGTAGACAGTAGTAGTAAGACAGTAGACAGTAGTAGTAAGACAGTAGACAGTAAAACTAGTAAGACAGTAGACAGTAGTAGTAAGACAGTAGACAGTAGTAGTAAGACAGTAGACAGTAGTAGTAAGACAGTAGACAGTAGTAGTAAGACAGTAGACAGTAGTAGTAAGACAGTAGACAGTACTAGTAAGACAGTAGACAGTAGTAGTAAGACAGTAGACAGTAGTAGTAAGACAGTAGACAGTAGTAGTAAGACAGTAGTAGTAAAACAGTAGACAGTAGACAGTAGTAGTAAGACAGTAGACAGTAGTAGTAAGACAGTAGACAGTACTAGTAAGACAGTAGACAGTAGTAGTAAGACAGTAGACAGTAGTAGTAAGACAGTAGACAGTAGTAGTAAGACAGTAGACAGTAGTAGTAAGACAGTAGACAGTACTAGTAAGACAGTAGACAGTAGTAGTAAGACAGTAGTAGTAAGACAGTAGACAGTAGTAGTAAGACAGTAGACAGTAGTAGTAAGACAGTAGACAGTAGTAGTAAGACAGTAGACAGTAGTAGTAAGACAGTAGTAGTAAGACAGTAGTAGTAAGACAGTAGACAGTAGAACAGTAGACAGTACTAGTAAAACAGTAGACAGTAGTAGTAAGACAGTAGACAGTAGTAGTAGTAAGACAGTAGACAGTAGTAGTAGTAAGACAGTAGTAGTAAGACACTAGACAGTAGTAGTAAGACAGTAGACAGTAGTAGTAAGACAGTAGACAGTAGTAGTAAGACAGTAGACAGTACTAGTAAGACAGTAGACAGTAGTAGTAAGACAGTAGACAGTAGTAGTAAGACAGTAGTAGTAAGACAGTAAACAGTACTAGTAAGACAGTAGACAGTAGTAGTAAGACAGTAGACAGTAGTAGTAAGACAGTAGACAGTAGTAGTAAGACAGTAGACAGTAGTAGTAAGACAGTAGACAGTAGTAGTGAGACAGTAGTAGTAAGACAGTAGACAGTAGTAGTAAGACAGTAGACAGTAGTAGTAAGACAGTAGACAGTACTAGTAAGACAGTAGACAGTAGTAGTAAGACAGTAGACAGTACTAGTAAGACAGTAGACAGTAGTAGTAAGACAGTAGTAGTAAGACAGTAGACAGTAGTAGTAAGACAGTAGACAGTAGTAGTAAGACAGTAGTAGTAAAACAGTAGACAGTAGACAGTAGTAGTAAGACAGTAGACAGTACTAGTAAGACAGTAGACAGTAGTAGTAAGACAGTAGACAGTACTAGTAAGACAGTAGACAGTACTAGTAAGACAGTAGACAGTACTAGTAAGACAGTAGACAGTACTAGTAAGACAGTAGACAGTAGTAGTAAGACAGTAGACAGTACTAGTAAGACAGTAGACAGTAGTAGTAAGACAGTAGTAGTAAAACAGTAGACAGTAGACAGTAGTAGTAAGACAGTAGACAGTAGTAGTAAGACAGTAGACAGTACTAGTAAGACAGTAGACAGTAGTAGTAAGACAGTAGACAGTAGTAGTAAGACAGTAGACAGTAGTAGTAAGACAGTAGACAGTACTAGTAAGACAGTAGACAGTACTAGTAAGACAGTAGACAGTAGTAGTAAGACAGTAGTAGTAAGACAGTAGACAGTAGTAGTAAGACAGTAGACAGTAGTAGTAAGACAGTAGACAGTAGTAGTAAGACAGTAGACAGTAGTAGTAAGACAGTAGTAGTAAGACAGTAGTAGTAAGACAGTAGACAGTAGACAGTACTAGTAAAACAGTAGACAGTAGTAGTAAGACAGTAGACAGTAGTAGTAGTAAGACAGTAGACAGTAGTAGTAGTAAGACAGTAGTAGGAAGACACTAGACAGTAGTAGTAAGACAGTAGACAGTAGTAGTAAGACAGTAGACAGTAGTAGTAAGACAGTAGACAGTAGTAGTAAGACAGTAGACAGTAGTAGTAAGACAGTAGACAGTAGTAGTAAGACAGTAGACAGTAGTAGTAAGACAGTAGACAGTAGTAGTAAGACAGTAGACAGTAGTAGTAAGACAGTAGACAGTAGTAGTAAGACAGTAGACAGTAGTAGTAAGACAGTAGACAGTAGTAGTAAGACAGTAGACAGTAGTAGTAAGACAGTAGTAGTAAGACAGTAGACAGTACTAGTAAGACAGTAGACAGTAGTAGTAAGACAGTAGACAGTACTAGTAAGACAGTAGACAGTAGTAGTAAGACAGTAGTAGTAAAACAGTAGACAGTAGTAGTAAGACAGTAGTAGTAAAACAGTAGACAGTAGTAGTAAGACAGTAGACAGTAGTAGTAAGACACTAGACAGTACTAGTAAGACAGTAGACAGTAGTAGTAAGACAGTAGACAGTAGTAGTAAGACAGTAGACAGTAGTAGTAAGACAGTAGACAGTAGTAGTAAGACAGTAGACAGTAGTAGTAAGACAGTAGACAGTAGTAGTAAGACAGTAGTAGTAAGACAGTAGACAGTAGTAGTAAGACAGTAGACAGTAGTAGTAAGACAGTAGACAGTAGTAGTAAGACAGTAGACAGTAGTAGTAAGACAGTAGACAGTAGTAGTAAGACAGTAGACAGTAGTAGTAAGACAGTAGACAGTAGTAGTGAGACAGTAGTAGTAAGACAGTAGACAGTAGTAGTAAGACAGTAGACAGTAGTAGTAAGACAGTAGACAGTACTAGTAAGACAGTAGACAGTAGTAGTAAGACAGTAGACAGTAGTAGTAAGACAGTAGACAGTAGTAGTAAGACAGTAGACAGTAGTAGTAAGACAGTAGACAGTAGTAGTAAGACAGTAGACAGTACTAGTAAGACAGTAGACAGTACTAGTAAGACAGTAGACAGTAGTAGTAAGACAGTAGTAGTAAGACAGTAGACAGTAGTAGTAAGACAGTAGACAGTAGTAGTAAGACAGTAGACAGTAGTAGTAAGACAGTAGACAGTAGTAGTAAGACAGTAGTAGTAAGACAGTAGTAGTAAGACAGTAGACAGTAGACAGTACTAGTAAAACAGTAGACAGTAGTAGTAAGACAGTAGACAGTAGTAGTAGTAAGACAGTAGACAGTAGTAGTAAGACAGTAGTAGTAAGACACTAGACAGTAGTAGTAAGACAGTAGACAGTAGTAGTAAGACAGTAGACAGTAGTAGTAAGACAGTAGACAGTAGTAGTAAGACAGTAGACAGTAGTAGTAAGACAGTAGACAGTAGTAGTAAGACAGTAGACAGTACTAGTAAGACACTAGACAGTAGTAGTAAGACAGTAGACAGTAGTAGTAAGACAGTAGACAGTAGTAGTAAGACAGTAGACAGTAGTAGTAAGACAGTAGACAGTAGTAGTAAGACAGTAGACAGTAGTAGTAAGACAGTAGTAGTAAGACAGTAGACAGTACTAGTAAGACAGTAGACAGTAGTAGTAAGACAGTAGACAGTACTAGTAAGACAGTAGACAGTAGTAGTAAGACAGTAGTAGTAACAGTAGACAGTAGTAGTAAGACAGTAGTAGTAAAACAGTAGACAGTAGTAGTAAGACAGTAGACAGTAGTAGTAAGACACTAGACAGTACTAGTAAGACAGTAGACAGTAGTAGTAAGACAGTAGACAGTAGTAGTAAGACAGTAGACAGTAGTAGTAAGACAGTAGACAGTAGTAGTAAGACAGTAGACAGTAGTAGTAAGACAGTAGACAGTAGTAGTAAGACAGTAGTAGTAAGACAGTAGACAGTAGTAGTAAGACAGTAGACAGTAGTAGTAAGACAGTAGACAGTACTAGTAAGACACTAGACAGTAGTAGTAAGACAGTAGACAGTAGTAGTAAGACAGTAGACAGTAGTAGTAAGACAGTAGACAGTAGTAGTAAGACAGTAGACAGTAGTAGTAAAACAGTAGACAGTAGTAGTAAAACAGTAGACAGTAGTAGTAAGACAGTAGTAGTAAAACAGTAGACAGTAGACAGTAGTAGTAAGACAGTACTAGTAAGACAGTAGACAGTACTAGTAAGACAGTAGTAGTAAAACAGTAGACAGTAGTAGTAAGACAGTAGTAGTAAAACAGTAGACAGTAGTAGTAAGACAGTAGACAGTAGTAGTAAGACAGTAGACAGTAGTAGTAAGACAGTAGACAGTACTAGTAAGACAGTAGACAGTAGTAGTAAGACAGTAGTAGTAAAACAGTAGACAGTAGACAGTAGTAGTAAGACAGTAGACAGTACTAGTAAGACAGTAGACAGTACTAGTAAGACAGTAGACAGTACTAGTAAGACAGTAGACAGTACTAGTAAGACAGTAGACAGTACTAGTAAGACAGTAGACAGTAGTAGTAAGACAGTAGACAGTACTAGTAAGACAGTAGACAGTAGTAGTAAGACAGTAGACAGTACTAGTAAGACAGTAGACAGTAGTAGTAAGACAGTAGTAGTAAAACAGTAGACAGTAGACAGTAGTAGTAAGACAATAGACAGTACTAGTAAGACAGTAGACAGTACTAGTAAGACAGTAGACAGTAGTAGTAAGACAGTAGACAGTAGTAGTAAGACAGTAGACAGTAGTAGTAAGACAGTAGACAGTAGTAGTAAGACAGTAGACAGTAGTAGTAAGACAGTAGACAGTAGTAGTAAGACAGTAGTAGTAAGACAGTAGTAGTAAGACAGTAGACAGTAGACAGTACTAGTAAAACAGTAGACAGTAGTAGTAAGACAGTAGACAGTAGTAGTAGTAAGACAGTAGACAGTAGTAGTAAGACAGTAGTAGTAAGACACTAGACAGTAGTAGTAAGACAGTAGACAGTAGTAGTAAGACAGTAGACAGTAGTAGTAAGACAGTAGACAGTAGTAGTAAGACAGTAGACAGTAGTAGTAAGACAGTAGACAGTAGTAGTAAGACAGTAGACAGTACTAGTAAGACACTAGACAGTAGTAGTAAGACAGTAGACAGTAGTAGTAAGACAGTAGACAGTAGTAGTAAGACAGTAGACAGTAGTAGTAAGACAGTAGACAGTAGTAGTAAGACAGTAGACAGTAGTAGTAAGACAGTAGTAGTAAGACAGTAGACAGTACTAGTAAGACAGTAGACAGTAGTAGTAAGACAGTAGACAGTACTAGTAAGACAGTAGACAGTAGTAGTAAGACAGTAGTAGTAAAACAGTAGACAGTAGTAGTAAGACAGTAGTAGTAAAACAGTAGACAGTAGTAGTAAGACAGTAGACAGTAGTAGTAAGACACTAGACAGTACTAGTAAGACAGTAGACAGTAGTAGTAAGACAGTAGTAGTAAGACAGTAGACAGTAGTAGTAAGACAGTAGACAGTAGTAGTAAGACAGTAGACAGTAGTAGTAAGACAGTAGACAGTAGTAGTAAGACAGTAGTAGTAAGACAGTAGACAGTACTAGTAAGACAGTAGACAGTAGTAGTAAGACAGTAGACAGTAGTAGTAAGACAGTAGACAGTAGTAGTAAGACAGTAGACAGTAGTAGTAAGACAGTAGACAGTAGTAGTAAGACAGTAGTAGTAAGACAGTAGACAGTAGTAGTAAGACAGTAGACAGTAGTAGTAAGACAGTAGTAGTAAGACAGTAGACAGTAGTAGTAAGACAGTAGACAGTAGTAGTAAGACAGTAGACAGTAGTAGTAAGACAGTAGACAGTAGTAGTAAGACAGTAGTAGTAAGACAGTAGACAGTAGTAGTAAGACAGTAGACAGTAGTAGTAAGACAGTAGACAGTAGTAGTAAGACAGTAGACAGTACTAGTAAGACACTAGACAGTAGTAGTAAGACAGTAGACAGTAGTAGTAAGACAGTAGACAGTAGTAGTAAGACAGTAGACAGTAGTAGTAAGACAGTAGACAGTAGTAGTAAAACAGTAGACAGTAGTAGTAAAACAGTAGACAGTAGTAGTAAGACAGTAGTAGTAAAACAGTAGACAGTAGACAGTAGTAGTAAGACAGTACTAGTAAGACAGTAGACAGTACTAGTAAGACAGTAGTAGTAAAACAGTAGACAGTAGTAGTAAGACAGTAGATCAGTAGTAGTAAGACAGTAGACAGTAGTAGTAAGACAGTAGACAGTAGTAGTAAGACAGTAGACAGTACTAGTAAGACAGTAGACAGTACTAGTAAGACAGTAGACAGTAGTAGTAAGACAGTAGTAGTAAAACAGTAGACAGTAGACAGTAGTAGTAAGACAGTAGACAGTACTAGTAAGACAGTAGACAGTAGTAGTAAGACAGTAGACAGTAGTAGTAAGACAGTAGACAGTAGTAGTAAGACAGTAGACAGTAGTAGTAAGACAGTAGACAGTAGTAGTAAGACAGTAGACAGTACTAGTAAGACAGTAGACAGTACTAGTAAGACAGTAGACAGTAGTAGTAAGACAGTAGACAGTAGTAGTAAGACAGTAGACAGTAGTAGTAAGACAGTAGACAGTAGTAGTAAGACAGTAGACAGTAGTAGTAAGACAGTAGACAGTAGTAGTAAGACAGTAGACAGTACTAGTAAGACAGTAGACAGTAGTAGTAAGACAGTAGACAGTAGTAGTAAGACAGTAGACAGTAGTAGTAAGACAGTAGCCAGTAGTAGTAAGACAGTAGACAGTAGTAGTAAGACAGTAGACAGTAGTAGTAAGACAGTAGTAGTAAGACAGTAGACAGTACTAGTAAGACAGTAGACAGTAGTAGTAAGACAGTAGACAGTACTAGTAAGACAGTAGACAGTAGTAGTAAGACAGTAGTAGTAAAACAGTAGACAGTAGTAGTAAGACAGTAGTAGTAAAACAGTAGACAGTAGTAGTAAGACAGTAGACAGTAGTAGTAAGACAGTAGACAGTACTAGTAAGACAGTAGACAGTAGTAGTAAGACAGTAGACAGTAGTAGTAAGACAGTAGACAGTAGTAGTAAGACAGTAGACAGTACGTAGTAAGACAGTAGACAGTAGTAGTAAGACAGTAGACAGTAGTAGTAAGACAGTAGACAGTACTAGTAAGACAGTAGACAGTACTAGTAAGACAGTAGACAGTAGTAGTAAGACAGTAGTAGTAAGACAGTAGACAGTAGTAGTAAGACAGTAGACAGTAGTAGTAAGACAGTAGACAGTAGTAGTAAGACAGTAGACAGTAGTAGTAAGACAGTAGTAGTAAGACAGTAGACAGTAGTAGTAGACAGTAGACAGTAGTAGTAAGACAGTAGACAGTAGTAGTAAGACAGTAGACAGTAGTAGTAAGACAGTAGACAGTAGTAGTAGTAAGACAGTAGACAGTAGTAGTAAGACAGTAGACAGTAGTAGTAAGACAGTAGACAGTAGTAGTAAGACAGTAGACAGTAGTAGTAAGACAGTAGACAGTAGTAGTAAGACAGTAGACAGTAGTAGTAAGACAGTAGACAGTAGTAGTAAGACAGTAGACAGTAGTAGTAAGACAGTAGACAGTAGTAGTAAGACAGTAGACAGTAGTAGTAAGACAGTAGACAGTAGTAGTAAGACAGTAGACAGTAGTAGTAAGACAGTAGACAGTAGTAGTAAGACAGTAGACAGTAGTAGTAAGACAGTAGACAGTAGTAGTAAGACAGTAGACAGTAGTAGTAAGACAGTAGACAGTAATAAGAATAGACAGTAGTAGTAAGACAGTAGACAGTAGTAGTAAGACAGTAGACAGTAGTAGTAAGACAGTAGACAGTAGTAGTAAGACAGTAGACAGTACGTAGTAAGACAGTAGACAGTAGTAGTAAGACAGTAGTAGTAAGAACAGTAGACAGTAGTAGTAAGACAGTAGACAGTAGTAGTAAGACAGTAGACAGTAGTAGTAAGACAGTAGACAGTAGTAGTAAGACACTAGACAGTACTAGTAAGACAGTAGACAGTAGTAGTAAGACAGTAGACAGTAGTAGTAAGACAGTAGACAGTAGTAGTAAGACAGTAGACAGTAGTAGTAAGACAGTAGACAGTACTAGTAAGACAGTAGACAGTAGTAGTAAGACAGTAGACAGTAGTAGTAAGACAGTAGACAGTAGTAGTAAGACAGTAGACAGTAGTAGTAAGACAGTAGACAGTAGTAGTAAGACAGTAGACAGTAGTAGTAAGACAGTAGTAGTAAGACAGTAGACAGTAGCTAGTAAGACAGTAGACAGTAGTAGTAAGACAGTAGACAGTAGTAGTAAGACAGTAGACAGTAGTAGTAAGACAGTAGACAGTAGTAGTAAGACAGTAGACAGTAGTAGTAAGACAGTAGACAGTAGTAGTGAGACAGTAGTAGTAAGACAGTAGACAGTAGTAGTAAGACAGTAGACAGTAGTAGTAAGACAGTAGACAGTATAGTAAGACAGTAGACAGTAGTAAGACACTAGACAGTAGTAGTAAGACAGTAGACAGTAGTAGTAAGACAGTAGACAGTAGTAGTAAGACAGTAGACAGTAGTAGTAAGACAGTAGACAGTAGTAGTAAGACAGTAGACAGTAGTAGGAAGACAGTAGACAGTAGTAGTAAGACAGTAGACAGTAGTAGTAAGACAGTA